>NC_054373.1:32537372-32638230 GCF_017654675.1 Xenopus laevis
CTTTTTATCAGCTTATCACCCATAAAAAGAGAAAAACGCCAGCGTTTTTTGGGACTTAGAAACATTTTAACTTTTTTTTGAAGCAATCCCTATCTACTCTATTGCACTTCGCCTGGTCTGAGGTGGCGAAAAAAGTCTGGCGTAAAAGGTAGCGTTCAGAATAATTTGCGCGCCAGTGAATTTGCGTAGTTACGTCCGTTGTGCAAATTCGCCAGGTGTAAGGGTGCGAAGTAACACTAGCGAATTGTGAATTAACGAAAATTCGCTACGCTGGCGAATTCACGCGAGCGTGTGGCGCTTCGTCGTTTAGTGAATTTGCCCCTATATGTCTGAATGTGCTGTACTCACCTGAAGAGAAACTGTAAAGCATCTGAAAAGGATTTGAAGTGAGTGTTTAAAGGGACAGTACCCTAAAAAAGTGCTTGAAGATACAGAGACTGTTTTGTGGAAGGACATTAAAGGACTTTGCCTTCTTTACTTAGGTAGATAGTCAGCGCAAGTTAGTTAGTGAGGCCTTACTCCCACCTGGTTAGGAGTGCTATTTGTACTAGTTGGTCATTTAATTTTAGATAAACACTTATTCAGCTTAAAAAATACTGTGTGTGTTTTTTTACTGTATTCCTCGTGGGGCCACCTGGAGGTGCATTTCCGGTCTTTGTTTATTTTTTTTTTTATTGTTCTAAACATATTATTAAAACAGCAGTTGGTACAGTATGTAATGCTATGGACCCGCTTGTCTTATTTTACATCACTGAGACAATATTTAACTGTATAGGTCATACATATTTATTTGCTATACCAAGTAAGGATTCAGCTGACATCAGGGTGATCGTGTGAAATGTGGCCACATCTGTGCATAGGGAAGTTGTAATGATCCCAATGTTTTGCTTAAGTGCCGGTCAATCACTTGTCGTGTTTCAGTCCTTTTTCAGAATCACTGCTGACTCCCATCAACTTTTATATTGGCTTATCAATTCACTCAGGCTGTTGGTAATCCTGAGAGGTGGGGGACAGGGCTTTACAGCATGTCACCAGGGGTTGTTCGCATTTAAGTTTACTTTTAGTATGATGTTGTATGATGCAATTGGTTTTAATTTTTATTATTTGTGGGGTTTGAGTTATTTAGCTTTTTAATCAGCAGTTTTCCAGTTTGCAATTTCAGCAATCTAGTTGCTAGGGTCCAAACTGCCCTAGCAACCATGCATTGATTTTAACAAGAGGCTAGAATATGAATAGGAGCAGGCCAGAGTAGAAAGATTAGTAATAAAACAGAACGATAGCAATACATATTTAGACTTACAGAGCATTTGTTTTTTTTAGATGGGATCAGTGACCCCCCATTTGTAAGCTGGAAAGAGTCAGAGGAAGTAGGCAAATTATTCAAAAACTATAACAAAAAAATAATGAAGAGTAATTGAAAAGTTACTTAGAATTAGCCATTCTATGACATACTAAAATTTAACTCAAAGGCGAAACACCCTTTTAATGAACTGAGGTAACCAGAGAGCCATTGTGCTATTGCTCCTTGGTGCTTCACAAATCAGCCCCTAGACAATCACTAACCCTGCTTCAGCATATATTCAAAGAATGTTTAACGTGAAACAGATCTGGAATTAGTGTATTGTCCTTTATTGGCATTGCACAATAATCAATGTAATAAAATATACAGGTATAGGATCTATTATCCAGAATGCACGGTACCTCTGCATAAAGGATCCTCGGTAATTTGAACCAAAGTCTGCTAAAAATTATTTAAACATTGAATAAACCTAATAGGATTGTTTTACCACCAATATGGATTTATTCAGCTCCATTTGTTTAAACTGGAGTCTATGGGAGATGGGCTTCCTATAATACTGAGCTTTCTGGATTTTGGGTTTCCGGATTAGGAATCCATAACCAAAGTGTTGATATAATGAATATACTGTGGTGTAAGTGCTTCTATTCAGCTCTGTAGACTTATGCAGAATATTTGAGTGCATTGTAAATAAATGATTATAATAGTATAGTTATCTGGCTTCCCACAGGTGTTTTCAAGCATTACCACTCATTATGAACCAGAGGTGAGATCACAGAGTACTCAGGCAGGTAGAGCAGTGAAAGTAAAAATGTTATTGGTATTATATGTTATGTTTTTAACAGGAATGCCCTCAGTGGTTTTGCTGTGGGTTGTATCAATTACCTTGTAGCTTTCAATGAAGCGTTTGTGTCTTATCATATTATGCTCTGGCCTGTTGTGTTCTTTCTTCAGCCTCTTGCCCTGGTCACCTGGGGCTCCACTCTGGAGATGTCACATATAGATCTCTGTGAAGTTAGAAACTGGCTAACGGCCAACATGGACAGGACTAAAGAACAAGAAATGGACATGGATGGTTTGTATCAGGACTTGCTTGACCAGCCATCGTCAGTGTTCTTTGATAAATATGACAAGAAGCTTTGCCCCAAAGTTTGCTGCCAGGTAAGAAACAAATCTCTTCTAGTTTTGCCAATAGATTTTCACCGAGCTGTTCAATGCAAAGTTCTGGCTAAGACAGAAATGACACCTTACTACTGATCTTAGCAGGTTATTTTAATATTGTATTTCCCCATGTTTGGGCCGTGCAGTGATTCAGATAGCCGTGGGTATCCACCATGGTAGGTGGGCATTGAGCAGGTCATTGGCAATAGAGTGCAAGTATGGAGAGGATGTGGGTTGAATTACCAGCAGGTCAGGTCTAGAACATTTGACTCTTATAAAATCTGGGCACCAAAAATGTTGTTGTACAGGGCCCTGTGATTTCTAATGGCAGCCCTGCCTACAGGCGTTGGATGGCTTTTAAGCAAGGGATGAAACACAAGGTTTCTAAAAACAGCTCTTAATCCAAAATTAACTGACATCTGGGAGTCAGGAAGGAATTCCCCCAGCCCCAGGGCTTCAGATTGGTTGTTTTTTTTTGCCGTCTCTGGATTCACTAGCAGTTGTGCATGTTGCACTTGATGGACACATTTTTTCTTTTCAACCTCATCTACTATGTTACTATGTGAGAATTGGATGCATGTAAGGTGCTGTATTTATATAGCATTTGCCCTATACAGTTTTCCACATTACACATTAACAGGGAAAAAGAAGAAGCAATACAGAGCAGAGCCACCTATACGTGGCACTCACAATAATTTGCTTCTGTTTAGCCCTTTATTTTTTACCTTTTACATTAGTCCACAAATATATAGAGCTGTTACATTTATCAGTGTCTATAAATCTTTCTATTTAGGAGTTTACAATGCAGTGCAGTGAAATATGGAAATGGTGAAGAAGGGTCTATAGATAAAGAATGTAGATAATTGTCAGCATGTCATGCTTCAATAAAGACATAGGTCCCACTAAACCTCCAATAAGGTTTGGAATTCTGGCAGCATAGATAGGCGCCATTTAAAATAGGAGTTCCTCTAAGCAACAACTTGGTGTTTGTCCTGATAATGGCCACCAGCCTACTAATATGTGGGAACTGTTGAGGTAATCAGCAACTTCCAATTTCCCATGAAGGAGCTGAAGTGAATACAGAATCTCAGCACAGTTCTGGAACTCTTGATACAATTAGCATCAATCAGTGTAGATATAATACAACTCTGTTAGCAGTTCCATTTGATAACCCTTGTGGACTGCAGGGATTTCAGCTCTGCCCCTTAATGGTTTTACTAATAAATCATATTCTCAACTTTAAACATTTGCTCTTAGAGAAGTTTTTCTTCTCTGTAGTGCCATAGCAATGTCCTCTGTAGTACCAATGGCTCTCCATTGTCGCTCCATGTTGTCTGCCTGCATGACACTGCTGGTGGTCACATGACTCACCTAGTTCAGTTACTTGTTCAGTTGGTTCAGGCCAACTGCTGTTTGGACAGTGAGGAGAAGAGACATGGAGTGAGAGTGGCGATAGATAAAAGTAGATAAATTGCGATAGAGCTTAAATAAAATTAAAAAAAAACACTATAGGAGGAGAGATTAACATGGAGGTGACGAAGAAGAGGAGTCGGAATTCGGAGGAGGAAGGACAAGGCAAGAAAAGGAGATGGAGTGATGGAGATTTAGAAGAGAAGAAGAAAAGCCTGGTGAAAAAGAAAACCAGTGAAGATGGGGGCAGTAAAAGGAGAAGGAGAGAAAGGGAGCTGGAAGAGAAGAAGAAAAGCCCTAAAGAAAGGAAGACCAGTGGAGATAGGAGCAATAACAGAAGGGGTGATGGTGATTTGGAAGACAAGAAGAAAAGCCTGGTGAAAAAGAAGACCAGTGAAGATGGGGGCAGGAGGAGTGAAGGACAGATAGAAGAGAGGAAAAGCTCCATACAAAGGAAGAACTGTGGAGATTGGAGCAATAATAGAAGGAGTGAAGGTGAGTTAGAAGATCAGAAGAAAAGTCAAATGAAAAAGATCAGTGTAGATGGGGGCAGTAAAAGGAGAAGGAGTGAAGGACAGGTAAAAGAAAAGGAGAAAAGCCCCATGGAAAGGAAGACCAGTGAAGATGGGAGAAATAAAAGGAGAAGGAGTGGAGATGAGTTGGAAGAAAAGAAGAAACACCCCATGGAAAAGAAGACCCGTCAAGATGGGAGCAATAAAAGCAGAAGGAGTAAATTAAAGGACAAGGAGAAAAGCCCCATAGAGAAGAGTGAAAAGTTACAGTTAGAAGAAAAGAAAAGTCAGTTGGAAAAGACCAGTGAAGGATTGAATAAGTATCAAAAATCAAGAAGTCCAGAGGATCCCTTAGAAGGTAAGAAAACACAGTTGCCGCTTTTGTGCTTAATCTCTCCCCTAACTTGCTAATAAGAAGTGGCCCCATAGGATCTATCTGCCCTAACTTGCTGGGATGTCTTTTTATCAGGATTTCTGCAATTAATTTGTTTGCCTGATGTTTATAGCTTGCTGATTTACCCAAGGTCTTGTTCTGACTAAAAATTACCCATCTTTTTATTTATTCTTTCTTCTTCTTTTTTAATCTTGGTATGAAACTAGGGCTGGTTTACTATAAGGGAAAATAAAAATTACCAGTGATATTGCCAGTATCAACCAATCAGGGCTGGTTTTCTATAGTATAGGAAATTAGTATTATCAGTGATGATGCCAATGTCAACCAATCACATCTGCTTTCATCTTCTACCTTGTATGTAACTGTTCAAATCTAATTACTGATTGATTCTGATGAACATTACTATCACTAATGGTCTGCTGTGTCAATATGTCAGAAAGGGCCTGCACACCAAATAAACAGCAAGACAACGTGGTATTTGAATAGTCGTATATTTTGATATATTAAAAAAGAGAATATACATACATAATACAGGGCAAAAATATGTCCAAAAATATCACAAGAGATCAATTATACATACCACGTAAATATGGTCAAACAGCAATAGGAAACAAAGAGAAAAGCGGATACACCTGCCCTGAGAAGAGAATCACCCCGACGTTTCGGCTTTTAGCCTTTCTCAAGGGGAATTTGGGGGCCTTGTAAGGGCTTTGTTTGCACCCATATACTAATTATACTATATATATCTTATATTAGAGTGCCCTCCATTTGAAAACATTTTCAGTATGTCAGAAACCCAGGCTTCCAGCATTTCTAAATATATAATCAAAGGCTTAAGTTTCTGGGAGATGTATTCATGGGGGCATCTGGGGGAGGCACATAGGTGTAGGTGTCCCCTCTCCAGTCCCTTGTGCTGCCTCATATTAAGGAGCCCTGCCTTGTGCTTGCTGATGGGTTTATTAATATATGCTATGTACAGGCTATTTGTAATACAAGGTACTAATGGAGTTTTTTTCCTAGGTGGAAGCGCAGCGAAGAAACTCTGTGTGGATATCAGCAGACCTGTCCCCCTGGATATTAAGAACTACAGGTTTTATTCAGAGCTGGGAAAAGGAGGCTTTGGCCGGGTAAGTGAAAGGCTTCCCAGGAATGATTTCTCTTAGTATAAATCATAGGGAAGCAGAAAACATAGGCGAGAATAAAGTAGTTTAGTATTATTACTCATTGTTTTGTAAATACAGTTCTAAGAATATCATTATAAAGTGGTGATATAGAACGGTGACATTTATGTTGGGGAAGGAATCACTGGAAGATACTGTTTCCTACGGTGTAAAGTGAAAACAGATAACTTTTTTATTTTAGCCTCTCAGTGTTTAGCGTTTACCTTTACATACCCCATGTCATATCTAATATTTGCCCTTCGTTATTAGGTGATGTTGGCTTCGTTTACACCAAAGAAGCAACTGGTAGCAGTAAAGATCATGCAGAAAAGTCCAGACAAGAACAACTTCAACATCATGATGAAGGAGGCCCGAGTGCTGTCGGTCGCTAGAGGAAGCACATTTTTATGCCATTCCTACGCAGCTTTTCAATCAGAGGTAAATACTGCTTTTAATTGCATATAATGGGGCAAATTCACTATGCGCCGAAGCGCCTAACGCTAGTGTCAATTCGCTAGCATTGGGCATTTTCGTTACTTTGCAAATTCACTAACGGACGCTGGCGTAACTTCGCTAGTGTAACTTCGCACCCTTACGCCTGGCGAATTTGCGCAACAGACGTAACTACGCAAATTCACTAATGCGTGCAGTGTTCTGAACGCTACCTTTTACGCTAGACTTCCTTCGCCACCTCAGACCAGGCGAAGCACAATAGAGTAGATAGGGATTTCTTCAAAAAAAGTAAAAAAAATTTCTAATTCCCAACGCCGGTGTTTTTTCTATATTATGTGTGATAGGTTGAAAAAGATTGAAATATTTTTTTGGGGCTCCCCTCCATCCCCCCTTCATTTCCTAACTTATGGCAACTTAACTATACAGTGGGCACATGTGTAGGGCAAAATACAAATTTTATTTGATGTTTTGAAGGTTTCCCAGGCATTTGTAGTGCTGCTACATATTCCTCCATTGAAATTTGAATTTGGCGCCGTATGCAAATTAACCATCGCTAGCGTAACTTCGCTTCGTTTAGCGAATCAACGCTAGCGCAACTTCGCAACCTTACCCTACCCCTGAGCGCAACTTCGGATTTTAGTGAATTTGCGGAGCGCTGGCGAAACTACGCCTGGCGAAGTGCGGCAAAGTGCGGCGAAGTTACACCTGGTGCAACTCTGAATCTTAGTGAATGTCCCACAATGTCTTTAAATGGAACCTAGCATTAAAATTAATTTTAAAGTGATACCGACACTAAAAATTTTCTTTTCAAAATATTAATCTACATTAAAAGTTACCTATAGGTCATGTTGATTGTTTTTCGCTGATAGTTCTGCTTTTGTAATTGACACTTGAAGTTCTTAAACCTGACTGTTTTGCCAACCTGACTGTCCAATCTTAACCGGTCAGTTAGAGTTTCTAATGCTAACGGATATCTGCTCCACAAATATGGCAGCCTGCTCATAGAGGAACGGGGTAGTAAGAAAGGTAATGTAAAAACTTCCGGCAAATATTTTTATGGCAAAATTATAAATCACATTCAAAGACAATGTTATGAAAGATAATGAAAAAGGTTATTTTCTGATGTCCTTATCTCTTTTAGCATAATTAGACCAGTGTTAGACAAACTATGCGGTGGGGTCTCATTTGCTCCTCATACATGGCTGTTTCTATATCTCCATGGAGCGCTAAGATGTTGCTTTCCACTTATTCACATTACCACTTCTATTCAGACAGTTTTAAAGTTTTTGGGTGGGAGGCTGGATGTTCTAGGTCTCACCTTCTTCTATTCTCTCTTTAACAGCTGGAATCCTTCTTCGTCCTGGAGTATGCCAGCGGGAAATCTTTAATGCAAATGATTCTTCGCAAAGGAAATCTGCCAATGGCAAGAATCATGTAAGTGACATTAGGACCCATTTACAGTACATGGGACAGGGAGCAAACTGGAAAGAATAGATGCAGCCCACCATGTTTTTCATACTTTGCTCACTGCCTACCTCTTGGCCCTTAATAGGTTTTTGTTCTCTGGCAGCAGTGTATTACCGAGGGACAAGCTTGAGTAGCAGTGTCCCCTTTCCTGCACCCGAACTTGTGTTTCATTCAGGTGGCAATCTTTAGATTATGGCCAATACTAAAGGAGTTGTTAAAAGATGCCATAGACTTGCAATATCACCCCTCCCAGCTGCCCCAACCAATGGCCCATTGTAGATGAATTGCATTAGAAACTGTACTTTTTATACTTTGCACATTTCATACATTTCCCTTTTTTATTTCTCTGATTTAATTTTACTGATATGAACAGGACATGTTTAAGGAATTGTAGCTGGATCACTTTAATGGATTTTCTCTGGGACAGTGTTACTACAGCTCTTTTATAAGTAGAAAACGCTGGGCACTTGAATGGGCTGAATTTGTTCCCATAACAAGTTACATATGTAGCATGTTTGCCTGTGCTGTCAGTAAGATGTGTTCTGCACCCTTTTGTATGTTACACTTAGATATTTGCATCAGATGCAAGCACAGAGAACACTGCGAGGCAACTCTATAGTTAACTGTAAAAAATCCTATGTAATGAATGTGATATAGGAACGATGATGATTTTCTTTTTGTAAAAGGTTCTACACAGCGGAGATGGTGGTTGCTGTCCAGTTCCTGCACTCTAAGGGCATCATTCATCGGTGAGTAAATTCTCAGTATATTGTGTTGTCTCTATGTGCTTTCTGACACATAGATTCACTGAGTGATGATGGACTGTCACCACTACATGTGCTGTAGGCAAGCATTTCCCATAGTAACTACTCATCTCTCCCAACTCCTTTTTAAATTAGCCAATACAAGAAAGCACTTACACAGTCAGACTGCAGGGTGCTGTTAGAAGTCATGGGACCCCTATACTACATAGAGCCATATAAGCCCAGGTTTTTATCCCACTGCCAGGTTGGCCCCTCACCCCTGTGGGAGGTGGGCAAATCCAATAAAGTAAAACATGGCCCCAATTAAAAGAATATAGAATATGTTATAGAACACACACTCCGTTCTGCTCAAACACGTCAGCATCCCCACCCAAACACTACTAATTCCCTCTGCAGGTCCAATATCTTTTTTACTCTATGAATTGTACCTTCACATTTCTTTGGGTTCTCTGTTACTATGGGCCCCCTGCAGGATCCCCACTCTGATGGCAGCCTACTTATAGGGGCAGTGGAGGGCAATTTTGGGCATTTTGGTCCCAAGAACTGTTACCTATGTAACTTGCTCCTAATGCTTATCCTATAGTGACCTGAAACCTGACAACGTGTTGGTGGACAGATACGGCCATATCAAGATCTGCGACTTTGGCCTCGCCGCAGAGAACATCTTCGACCAGACAAGAACCAACGGAGTAATAGGAACCCCTGGATACCGCGCACCAGAGGTGACAACAAACATTTAAAATACAAACATATTCACCTTTAATTTAACCTTTAGTCTCATGCAGAGAGTGATATTCTGAGACAATTTGAAATTGGTCTTCATTTTAAATGATTTTTTAATTATTTAGCTTTTTGTTCAGCTGCTCTCTATTTTGGAGTTCCAGCAGCTATCTGGTTGCTAGGGTTTAATTTAACTTAGCAACCAGGGCCTGAATTGAATGAGATACTGGGAAATTAAAAGGAATGGGCCTAAATATAAAGATAAGTAATAAAAAGTTTCAGTAACAACAAAACTGTAGCCTTATAGTGCGATTTGATTTTAGCGGAAGGTGTCACTAAACCCCTTCTGAATCCTGGAGAGAAAGGCAAATAGTTGAAAAACTATAAAAGATAAAAAATGAAGACCAATGCAAAGGTTGCTAAGAATAAAACTTAATTGAAAGAGAAGATGCCCTTAATACTAATTTATCGCTTCGGTAGATAGAGAGGTCTGATTCAATCAGTGCAGGGTTGCTAAGAATGTTATGTTTTATAACATACGAAGAGTTGACCTGAAGGTGAAAAACAACCCATTTAAATGAGAACAGCATCTCTGATAATTCCACATGTATTGGATCTGTGCTCATTTAATATTAATTAATATTATTAATATATTAATTGATAGTAATACAGAAGTTAAATGTAATCCATCTGCAATTTAATATGGAAATAACACGTTATTTTGTGTTCTGCAAGTAGCCTATCAAGTTCATGACTCATGTTTTCTCTGTAATCATTTTATGTCATAGGTTCTATCAAAGGCAGAGTATAACGCAGGCGTGGATTGGTGGTCTTTTGGGATTACCATGTACCAAATGGCCACGGGCAGCTTGCCATTTTCACCATCAGGCAGTATTTTAAGGCAATTCTTTGCAATAAAGAAGAATACGCCTTATTACCCATATTATATGAGCAAGGAAATGCTGGACCTCCTGCCGAAGGTAAATATGAGCCAAAGCAGAATTACAGAATAATATATATATTAAGAAGGTACATGACACAGCACCTGCAATATTGAAATTCATGTTCATGTTTCTTTTTAGCTTTTGGAGATGGATGAGAATCAGCGGATCGGTGTCAACGGAAACATCAGGGAGCACGCTTTCTACAGCACAGTGAAGTGGGAAGAGCTGGAGAACCGGAGAGTGAAAACCCCTTTCCAGCCAGGAATGGTAAATACATGTGCTATATATGATACATCCACCCACTCTCACACTGCAGAAAAACTGCTGCTCTTTTTTACTCATCCACCACTTGGTAGGCCAGAGGTCTTCGGAGCTTTTGGGTTAAGGCTCCCAACATTGGTTTGGGATTCACTTAGATATGAAAACATGTTGCTAACAGTAACTTTCCTAAAGTTCTAGTAATATCCAAGACTGATAAAACACAATTCACCTTCAGATTTGACCCAACCTGGACTTGGTCGCCACTGTGGTTACTGCTGTAACAAAGACAGATAATCATGTGTCCATAGTGAAATGAATGGGTCCCTTATTCATTTATTGACCGTTTCCTTTTTCAATAGCTCATTCTTTGGCCTTCAGAAACTTTTTGTAATTTTATTTCTAAAATAAAGTTGTTGGGTTTTGGTGGATAGTGATAGTCTGATTTTAACTTTCCCCTGCTTCTCATTAATATCTGAATCCAGTAATCACTTTTTACAGATAATTAAAGCCACATATTAAGTTACGACTTATCTTGAGTGAAATGAAGTATGTAAGAAGCACCTTGTTTCCTTTCATATAGCCATCAGCAGATGACTTCACTGAAATCCCGCTGTCATTCTCCTCTCAAATTCGGAACGAGGAAACCAACTTGGCAGATTTCTCCCACGTGGATCCCAGCTGGAGTTGGCAGGAGTAAGGCATTGGTTCTAATATGGGAAAACATCAATACTGCCTGGACAATACAACAACCTGGGCCAATTGACATCATACCCTCTATGGCAAGCTGCACCTCTCAACAACTCATCCACCTGCGTCTGCCATCAATGTCGCCACCACACGGGATCCCTGGCTTTGACTTGGAGAAGAGAAAAAGAAAGAACGGAAGAGTTAACCATCGTGAGTATAAATGTTAGATGAAATGAGACAGTGTAGAGTAATGTAAAAGATTAGGCTGGTTTTAGGTCTTTAGATAAAATGTTATACAATAGTTTATTGACAGGATAATAGATATTATATAACTATTGACAGGCAAGCATCTAGAATAAGGCAGAAAAGAAAACATATGCTCTATAGAAACTTTTCTTAAAATACATCTAAAATCATTTTCTTTTAGGGAAGGTAGGGCGGGTTGTTATCACTCAGCAGCCGCTGAGCTCCCTAATGGTAAGTAGTGGTAAGTATACCCCCTGGAGACCTGATTATATAGGGGTTTATTGTTACCACCTTACCATTGTATATATATGTGTATATATATATGTGTGTGTGTGTTTGAGAGTGAGTGTGTGTTTGTGTGTATGTGTGAGAGTGAGTGTGTGTGTCTGTGTGTGAGAGTGAGTGTGTGTGTGTGTTAGAGTGAGTGTGTGTGTATGTGTGAAAGTGAGCGTGTGTATGTGTTAGAGTGAGTGTGTGTGAGAGTGAGTGTGCATGTGTATGTGTTAGAGTGAGTGTGTATGTGTGAGTGTGTGTGTGTCTGTGTGTGTGTGTGTATGTGTGTGTGTGTGTGAGAGTGTGTGTGTATGTGTGTGTGTGTGAGAGTGTGTGTGCGCATCAGTTGAATTAGCTATTTGCAATGCTCACCCATTCCTTGAACAGGAGAACACGGAGTTGAATTCCCTTTTGGAATCCGCAGGCATTTCTGTATTGGAAATGACCTGTTCTCCCTTTCAAGGAATCAGTCACTAGTATCAGGTTATTTTTATAACCTGGTGCTTCATTAATGGCATGCCAATACGGGAGCAATAGAATTGGACCCGTACACTCCCTATGTGGCATTGTATTTCCTTTACAAGGCTACTGTCGATCCAGGGACATGTCCGATTGCCATTTTGGAGTCAGGAAGGAATTTTTTTCCCCTTCTGAGGCAGATTGGAGACCGCCTCAGAAGGGGGTTTTTTGCCTTCCTCTGGATCATCTAAATTTATTTAATTGAAAATAATTGCCCATTAAAATATAAATATAACCAAAATACAACCCCCCCAAAACAGAAAAGGCATGTCAAAAACTAAATTAAATAGGGATGTCACAGGTTGACGTTTATAAACCAGTAGTTAGAGGGGAGCAGTGTTCTTGGAGAGGCTACTAAAAGAAGAACGTATTTATTATTATATACTGTAGCACACTTCCTTTTGGGGTTATGTTAAGCCTCCCTTTATCTCCATTATTATCATCACCACCTATGTACAGGAGAGGACGAAAGGATGAAAAATCAACTGCAGTCAAGAACAGCAATAATTATAGCATGTGTGATATTCTGGAATGTGTAGGAATGTTGTATGGTTGTGTGAGATATGTGTGTGTGAATGTGAATATTGGTTCTGTTGAAACAACTAGTTCAAAAAACCCAGGTCCATATTAAGAATAAATTGCAGGTCAGCTCAAGGATGGGGGGAAAGGTTCATAAACAGACTGCTGTAAAACTAAAAAACGAATCTTTAAACTAAATCTAAATATGTTTATATGTAAAAGCCAATGATGTGTGTGTGTGACTAGTCAGATACCTCTCAGTATTTGCTGAAGAGGAAAGGTCCCATGACAGTTTATGTCACTCCATGCAGGACCAGAGAGGAAACTATTGCAGCAAGTGATAGGGTGAGCCATTTGCTGCAATAGATGTGTGAATGGACAGTAACAAGAGTTGAAGCCTTGACGTGGCGTTACTGCTCACATGGGTAACCATGTGCTAATTCAACCACTTGTGAGACTTGATTCTGACATGTTATTATTTATATTATACAAAGTGCCTTCCCCTCCTACTACTTAATATTTTGTAGCACTGACTTTTGTAGCAACAACATCTTTAAGTATTTTGGGGTAAGTATATTCCAGCTTTGTGCAGTGTTCATGAGTCATTCTGATCTATTCTTTTCAGTATTCATGGTGGAAGGAATATATATATATATATATATATATATATATATATATATATATATATATATATATATATATATATATATATATATATATATATATATATATATATATATATATATATATAGCACCATAGAAAGCCAGCACTCTCGAATAAAAAGTTCATATGCCTGGGTGCAGTATCAAAAATATTATCCACAGAAATCCAAAGGATCCGCACTCACAGGTCTTATGCGTAAAAAAGTTTTTATTGCAAAGCTTACAGCCTAACGTTTCGGCCTCCTCCGAGGCCTTTCTCAAAGGGGAGAAAGGCCTCGGAGGAGGCCGAAAAGTTAGGCTGTAAGCTTTGCAATAAAAACTTTTTTTACGCATAAGACCTGTGAGTGCGGATCCTTTGGATTTCTGTATATATATATATATATATATATATATATATATATATATATATATATATATATATATATAAGTCCATATGGGCAGCACTCCGCTCTTGATGTTTAGACTCGGGTGCAAGGTAAAGAAATCAATTATGTAGACAAATGACCAGCAACACCGAGATATTTCGTGAATAGTTCAAGTGTATTCAAAAAAACATGCATATATATATATATAGGTAACAGAGCTGAGAGGTGGGTAACAGGGCTTTACAGCACAGCTCCAGCAGATCGTAACCAGAGAGCACTGTGCTTATTGCTGCTCGGAGGCTGCACAACAAGCTCTAACCCAGGGATCCCCAACCTTTTGAACCCGTGAGCAACATTCAGAAGTAAAAGGAGGTGGGGAGCAACACTAGCATGAAAATAGTTCATGGGTAGCCAAATAAGGACTGTGATTGGCTATTTGGTAGCCCCTATGAGGACTGACAGCCTATAGGAGACTCTGTTTGGCATTACAACTGGTTTTTATACAATCAAAACTTGTCTCCAAACCAGGAATTTAAAAAATAATCACCTGCTTTGAGGCCACTGGGAGCAACATCCAAGGAGTTGGAGAGCAACATGTTGCTCACGAGCTACTGGTTGGGGATCACTGCAACCCTTAGGAGGGTGTTTAACTTGAAAACTTGGAACTGTTCAGGGATAAATGTATTGTCCTTTATTGCTGGAGGGCATTGAAGGGAAATCACTGGAATAAAGTTTCTAACCAAAGTGTCACTATAATGAATATGTTGTGTTGTAGGCGCCTCTGTTCAGCTCTGTCCACTTACCAGTTTCATTTTCATTGCAGTTAAACATTCACATTCATACATGTCCCGGGAGACACTGGCCTTTACAGTTCAGGTATGTAATTATCCAGGATTTCCACTGATTGTACAGAAATAAATTGCACTTCTTTGCTTCCATGTCGAATGGACTGCTACAGGCAAAAACAAGCCATCAGCACTGCCAGAACTGCAAATGGAACAAACAGATAGAATAAAAATAGTAATGATACAGATTTTCATTCTTTATAGCAGGGGTGTACAAACTACGGCCGCGGGCCAAATGCAGCCCGATATCCATTTGTAATTGGTCCGACTTCGGTGCGTCCCCCCCTGCTCCTGTCATGTACCTTATTCAGCGCTACTGTGTCGGCGCATGCGCACGCTCCATTCAGACATCTGTCGGCAGCGGGAGAAGAGGTAAGAATTGGTGCGCTGGGAAGACAGGTATTGCAGCACGGGGACAATTCAGAAGGGAAGTAGTAGGAGGGGGAATGAGTGGTACTTTTTTTTTTTAGCACATCTGATCTGAGGCTGAATTTAAAGACATATAAACTACACAAAGATTAGACACACGGACAGACAGTGGGTGACATAACATTGTGACTGCTGCTTTATTGTACTTTTATAAATGTGTTGAAAGATTTCTTTCAATTAAAGATGGTAAGGTGGGAAATGATAATGTGGGACTACTGTGGGGGGGGGACCATTCAAGGCACTTGCCTAGGGTGCCAAAATACCTTGGCCCGGCCCTGCCCACATCAGCTCTCCTGCTGAGTTCACAGCAGCCACCTTCTCCGGAGCGCTCTTATTCGTGGATTCAGCGCATGTTTTGTGGCCCATGCGCAGTAGAGGCATTTGCTGGTACAGAGCTATTGCGCATGTGCCCGAAAGTCACAAAGTTTCCAATTTCTTTTTTCCAAGCGCAGTAGCTCCATACCGGCAAATGCCTCTACTGCGCATGTGCCAGAAAATGCTGCTGAATCCAGGAAGAAGAGCGCTCGGGAGAAGATGGCTGGATCAGCAGGAGAGGACCTGCAAGGCGTACGTACTTCACCTCGGCTGTTTGCATTTTCCTGCTTTATAGTAACAGCAGGAAATGAGATATTTTTAAAAACAATCAAATAAAAAACGTTGCAGACTTACCTAGAAGGTATCTGACCAGGTAATTTCAGATGCAAAGCGTTGAAAATTGCTGATCACTATAAAATATCAATGGAGGCAATTGTGGCTTATCTAGAGGGTATGGATGTTCTCCCCTGGTTTGTATGGGTTTCCTCCTACATGCCAACAACATACAGGCAGGTTAATTGGCTCCTGATAAAACTGATCCTTGTCTGTGTGAATGTAATAGATTAGATTGTGACCTTAGATTGTAAGCTCCGTTGGCGAAGGGACTGATGGGATGATTGTTTTCAACAAAAGCAAATCCTACTATGCAAATAGTGGGCAAACAACTAGATAATCAAGATGTGTTCCAACCCACAGGCAGACATATTGCGCAAAGATTGTAAACTTGCCAAATGAGCAGCTTTTTACATGTATGCTCAGCTTTCAGGCTCTCTGATAAAACGGTACAATACATTGTTTTGTGTGCCATGGCCAGTAAGGGTGATGGTATATTTGTCACAAGGTGAAATCTGCACCACGGGTGACAAATCTCCAGATAATTCCTTATTGTAGTCAATGGGTAGAACAATCACATAATCTTCACACAATAACAGAAAACTGTTTTAGCAGAGGCAATTCCCGTTGACTACAATATAAAGGAATTTTCAGGAGTCGACTGCAGATAGCGCCAGCTCATTAGGGGCACCCAAGGCAAACACAGCATCACCCTCCCCGGTCCCCAAATCTCATCGCCCTGACTTCCAGCTCTTCAACTGTCCAACGACTCCCCTTGCCACTTGCTGTCTCTTCCCATCAGCAGGGCTGAAGTTAGAAGATGAGGAACATTTCTAGGGTCCCAGTGCCCCCCACTTGCCTCTCCGGACTACTCTTATGGGTAGCACAGATTTCCAGTGTGGGGCCAGTGTCCCCATGTGCCATCACCCTTAGTGGTTGCAGCACAGGTATGGGATCTGTTAACCAGAAACCCATTATCCAGAAAGCTCTGAATTAAGGAAAGACTAGCTCCCATAGACACCATTATAATCAAATCTAGATTTTAAAAATCGATTTCCTTATTTTCTATAACAGTGGTCCCCAACCAGTAGCTCGCGAGCAACACGTTGCTCTCCAACCCCTTGGATGTTGCTCTCAGGGTCCTGAAAGCAGGTGCTTATTTTTGAATTTCAAGCTTGAAAGCAAGTTTTAATTGCATAAAAACTAAGTATAGTGCCAAGTAGAGCCCCTTGTTGGCTGCCTGTCAACATAGGGGCTACCAAATAGGCAATCACAGCCCTTATTTGGCACCCCAAGGGACTTTTTCATGTTTGTGTTGCTCCCCAACTCTTTTTACATTTGAATGTGGCTTGCAGGTAAAAAAGGTTGGGGACCACTGTTCTATAATAATTAAAAAGTACCTTGTACTTGATCTAAACTAAGATATAATTAATCCTTCTTGGAACGGAAGCAGAAGCAACCTATTGGGTTTAATGTTTACATGATTTTCTAGTAGACTTAAAGGTATCAAGATCCAGATTACGGAAAGATCCGTTATCCAGCAGGTCCCAAGAATTCTGGATAACAGGTCCAATACCTGTACTGTGCAATTTTGTGGCAGTAGTCAAACAACTACAACCACTGGCCAGCACTATTGAAAATTTGCAGTAAGATGAGTTGAAGATGTAATTACACAAGAGGAGGTATCTCAAGCCATAAAGCTGTTGAAATCAAATACCGCCCCAGGCTTCGACGGTTTAGCTAATATATACTATAAAAATTTGCCACGGAATTGACTCCACATTTGACCTCTATGTTAAATGGTCTTAGGGAAGGACAAAAGCTACACCCTGAATCCTTACAGGCTAAAATAATGGCGATACCTAAGCCTGATACAGATTTATTTGATTGCAAGAACTACAGGTCTTAAATACGGATATCAAAATTCTTGGCAAAATTATAGCCACACGTATTAATACCTTTCTCCCCACAATAATAAACAGAGATCAGGTAGGTTTTGTCCCCGGTCGTCAAGCTTCTGATGCGACCAGGCGCCTCATTTTACTCTTGCAGCATGCCAAAACTGTAACTATTAAGTCTATGGTCCTTAAATTAGATATTCAAAAGGCTTTTGATTCTCTTTCCTGGGACACATACACAAATATATATATATATATATATATATATATATATATATATATATATATATATATATATATATATATATATATATATATATATATATATATATATATATATATATACACAGTATATATATATTTATTATGTCGGTACAGTGAACGCACTCCTCCCGGATATAATTCTGTCGATGGTGGTGCGTTGGTCAAAGTTTGATAATACAATCCTGTAAATGGACCCGCACTCGTTCATATTAGTGAAATAAATGTGTCTTTATTCACAGGTTCATTTCCTGGAAATGAACCTGTGAATAAAGACACATTTATTTCACTAATATGAACGAGTGCGGGTCCATTTACTGGATTATATATATATAGTGTATGTATATATATATATATATATATATATATATATATATATATATATATATATATATATATATATATATATATATAGTTTATTAGACACATTTGGTACTATTTCAGGACTACAAATTAATCATAATAAAACTGAGGCATTGAATATCAATCTCCCACATGAAATGGAAAAAACTGCTTCAATTGAACTCTGAATTCAATCAGCATCCCAAATCTATCTCCCTTCTAGGTATTAAATTAACAAGCTCATATGACCACCTCTATAAATGTAATTACCCTCCAATGTTTAAAGCTCTGTCCTCTCTATTAAAGAAATGGAATTCGCACCATATATCGTGGATA
Source organism: Xenopus laevis (assembly GCF_017654675.1). Taxonomy (NCBI): domain Eukaryota; kingdom Metazoa; phylum Chordata; class Amphibia; order Anura; family Pipidae; genus Xenopus; species Xenopus laevis. The sequence continues at coordinate 32,555,947 of NC_054373.1, forward strand.
GGACGTATAAATTCAGTTAAAATGAAACTTCTACCGAAGCTGTTATATTTATTCAGGACCTTACCTATCCCAATACATGCAGGACATCTAGAAAAATTTGAATTGTCAATTCTAAAATTTCTGGAGTGTAACTAAAAGATCCTCCTATAACGTCTCCCTATTGGAAGCAAATTACAAAGTATTACTTCGTTGGTACTTAGTACCTGCACGTATTGCAAAATTTGCTCCCCTAGCGGATCCCAATTGCTTTAGAGGTTGTAGGGAAATAGGCACTATGTTTCATGTTTGGTGGGAGTGTCTGGCTGCCCCGAAGATTTTAGATTAGGATTTTTAACATAGTGTACTTGGTGTTGGAAGTTTCTATGCCTAAAGACCCTGTCGTAGCCCTATTGGGCGAAAAACCCTTACTAATGCTCAGTTTCGCCTATTTTCCTTTATAATGCTAGCAGCTAAGAGGACTATAGCAGGAGCTTGGAAACAAAAGCAAATCCCAATAGAACCGGTAATATCCAGAGTGGATTGGATTATGTCTCTGGAGAAAATGACCAGTATCTTGCTGGATACTCATCAGAAATTTCTGTTAACTTGGAATCCCTGGATAGAGTATATAAATATATATATGTGTGTGTGACCTATGTATAAATAACAGTCTGTACACAATTTATTTTGGAATAAAAAAATTTATTGAAGTAAAAAAGTTACAAGATGGTGACCCCTTGTGGCTAACTTTGAAAGCATAAAAAAAACAAATCAACTGACACTGCAACATCTGCAGCTGATATACACAGAGGCCATGTTTATCAGGGGGGGGCACAGAATTCCTGCTTCCACTGAAAGCATCAGACTCATCTAGGAGGGAATATGCGGAATACTCTGCATTGGATCAGACTGAACACTGCCACTCCCTGCAGATCCTTCTACTTCTGTTTGTCTGTACCACTGTCAATAGACTCACTTGTGACTGATGCTCCTGCTTTCTCTCTCATATTTACACAAATAAAAAACAAACTGATGTACAGACAAAAACAGCCGCAGAGCTTTATCAATATAGAATGATGGGGAGCCACACTGCGCTTCTATGCACTGGATAGTCAGGCACCAGCAATCCATATGAAACAGGGATGTCTAATGAGCTGTTATCCCTCCTGTGCAGAACTACAACTCCATCCACTATTCCCCCCAATATGGAATGGCTTTCGCTGAACAGAAGCTGCCATATAAAAAGCAGATAGAAGAAAGGCACAAAGATGGAAAGCCTGACATGTGTGGAGAACTGAAATGATGCCATAAATAAATAAGCTGTGCAGCTGTACACGTCAGGGTATGGAGTGGGAGTTGTAGTTCAGCTCTTCTCTACAGCAGAAGTTCTATATTAGGCTTCCTATGGATTAATGCACCTCATTCACACCCCAGGGCTTCCCTTAGTTACCTGATACGACCAGGGCTTCATTTGGCCCCACTGTATGGCAGTTCCCCATGCAGGCAGCCGCTTCACTACTTGTCTCTTCAGCAGGCGAAATAAAGCAGCTCCCAAAGCCTCTCCACGACTCAACACTCGCTCCCCTTCCCCCAAACAATAACAAGCGCCTGGGAAAGCAACACACACACAAACCTCACAGGGCGGAACCAGAGCCAATCAACGCCCTCCCACCCTCGGCTTTCCCGTTTGCATAGGGCGGGGCCAGAGCATGAATGATCTGCAGGACAGATTCTCGGGGGCGTTGCCAAAGCATGAATGATCTGTGGGACAGCCGGTGTGGGGGTGGGGCTTAGTGTTGTGCTGCAGCTACGTGCTTGTACTTAGGAGATCGCATAGTGCAGACAGACTGTGGCTGAAGATGTCCTAAAATGCTTTCCGTAGGGTTATAGGTATTTTGCTGGTGGGTCTGTTTTAGCCTCACAACAGGAGTTTCCCCGTCGTCAAACTACGTCAGCCATTCTGGAGAGGGCGATGTGTGGATCCTAGTCAGACAACGGGATGGGGCAGATGAGCTCTGTGGTGCCGCTGCTAATCTCGGTGATTGCTGCGAGTTATGCGGAAGTGCACGGTAATGGCCGGGCTCCTCCCATCCCCTATAAACTCCCGGCTCTTTATGAGGAAAACGTTGTCCCTGGGAAGTGCAGAGGGATTTTACTATGAACAACATGCAGGGGAGAATTTAAAGGGGAAGTTAACTTGACTTGCTCTTCGCTACATTGCTACGGGGGCTGGGATGATATCATAGGTTTTGGATTTACTCTCCCATGCATGTAATTGCTTAGATTATTATCTCCAAGCTTTAGCATGGCTAATACCATTATGACTATACAGTGGGGGCAGTAGGGTGAGCCACTTTACAGCAGGTCTTATAAGAAACATAAACTCCCCTTTTCAATGTCAATGTTATTTGCTGCTATCATTAAGTGCCTTTGTAAATGAACTCCCTTGTTTCTTAGGGCGCAGACACATTTACAGCAGTGTCACAAGTGTGGCCCCTACATTACCACCCTTGCCCTGGCTACCAAAGCTCCTTGGCCTGTGGTGTCATATCATATACAGGTATGGGACCTGTTAACCAGAATTCTTGGGTCTCCATTTCAGAATTTTGCTAAAAAAAAAAAAAAAAGCATTTAAACATTAAAGGAGAACTAAACCTCCCTTTCAGCAAAAATCCCCACTAGCCCCCTCCCTGCCTCCCCTCTGCACAGTCTTATCCCTGAATTCTATCCCCTCTAGAAATAGTGACTGCACATGCAGAGTCAGCGGAGCTCATGGACGCCATTTTCCAGTGCTTCAGTATTCTTCACGTCCCTTCGGCAATTTTGGCTGCTTTCGGCGCATGCACAGTTGCATCGAACAGGAAGATTACTCTGAGCATGCGCCAATACAGGGCTTGCATTACGTAGATTATCGAAGCACCGAAGATGGCGTCTATTTCTAGAGGGGTCAGAATTCAGGGGTGGAGGTGGGCCAGTGGGGACTTTTGCTGAAAGGTGGGTTTAGTGCTCCTTTAAATGAGCCCAATAGGATTGCTTTACCTTTAATAAGCATTAATTATACCTTAGTTTGGATCAAGTACAAGGTACTGTTTTATTATAACAGAGAAAAAAGAAATTGTTTTTAAAAATCTCAATGATTTGATTAAAATGGAGTTTATGGGAGATGATAATTCAGAGCTTTCCGGATAACGGGTTTCTAGATGCCTGATCCCATACCTGTTTAGGATTGTTCTCAATAATATGGCAATAAGCAGTGAGCATGGCACACAGGCAGCTATTTTCCTGCAGCATGAGGGATTAGCCTGGTGCCCTACCTGCAGATGAATCAAATTGATTATGATGTTGAGAACATTTCTCTAGGTTTTTTTTTTCCATTACAATAATTAAAGGAGAAGGAAGCAGATTTTTTTTGTTTGTGACAAAATTAACTTACTTTCTTCCCCAGACCTGAGCTCCTCTTCTTTAAAAATGCACTGGGCTGGTGCCATATGCTTTCATTCTCACAGGTTTCCATTGCTGGACATATGCACAGTCTAGAATTGTCTAAAAAATGTCTATACGATGCAAACGCCCACCTAGGGCCACACAAGAAATCCCCAGGAGAATAATAGAAGATGGAAAGCTTTCTTCTACTGATCTTCATACCTGTTCCATGTTGTCAGTGCTGCTGCCTGGAAAACATTGGCCTTTTAATTCTATAATAGCTGCCAATGTACATCATTATGATCACCCTCAGCAATCAGTACAGGGATGGGACCTGTTATCCAGAATGCTTGGGACCTGAGGCCTTCTGGATAAGGGATCTTTATGTAATCTGGATCTTAAGTCTACTAGAAAATCATGAAAACCCAATAGGCTGGTTTTGCCTCCAATAAGGATTCATTATGTCAGAAAGTGCCTTTCAGTATAAAACTGCTGAATTCCATTGTTTCTTATGTGCAGGAATCCTCTAAGACTGTGGGGGGTTTAAACTATTGCTTCTTTCAGCAGTAACCATCATTAACAGACAGGAGAGAAATGATCTTTTTGAAATTTTCCCATAGGTTTTTCTCTCTAGAAACACCTAGAGGTACAGGTTTTGCAGGACTGGGTAGTATTAAACCTGTTCATTTTTTTAAAAATAATTCTTTTATTTAGCATGTTTAAAACATAGTATTACAGGGTGATAATACATATGTACAGGATGCTTATTTATACAATAAAAAAAACTAACACGTAAACTTGGTGTTGTGTCTCATTGGTGCACATAATGATGTATCACAATTACTCCTGATTACAGTGGGACACACAGGGATCATTAATGTGCATTCAGGGGTTGTGTTGACTTCATTGGGCAGGTCTATATCTGGAGGAGGACGTTAGTAAAGTTAAAGGCACACCTTAGGTCACAATGTGTATTTAGGGGTCCTGGTCAGCTTCTGCTTCTATCCATTGAACTCAGTGTTTATCACATTTTTGTGGACAGCCTCTTCTTATATACGTAAGTTTATAAAGAGGGATGACATTTTCAATCATGGTTTCCCGTATTGTAAGTGTAAGTCCCCCGCCGATTTCCAGAGTTGTGAAATCATTTCCCCCCCCCCACATACATCCCCCCATAGATAGCAGGGTTCTTTGTGTGTGACGGGCGACAATTCCTCATCCTGGTTAAGTGGCACAACTATTGGATCTAGTGGGAGCACTAGCCCTGTTCTATCTCTAATATATTTAGCTGCCTTCCCCCAAAAACACTGTAGCAGTGGGCAAATCCACACCATGTGGAAAACGTCAGCTGGGGAGTGCTGGCACCTAGGGCACTAGTCCCACATCAATAGGACCAGTGACAGTAAGTTAATTAGAGCATATGGCAACTCATCCTGGAAGGGAGGGGTATATTTATGTTCACCATGGTGAATTTCTTCCCATATAATCACATATTTACCAGAGCCATCTGAAATGGTGTTGTCAGTGGTAATTGGGCAGGATTTGACTCTGAAGTAACTTGAGTGTACTGAGCGGTACATAGAGCCTAGCCAAGGCTTTAAGGGTGAGAATCTTAGTGCCAATCAAATGGGATTCCTGTAACATAATTGTACGGAATTAGCGCAAAACCATTGCACTTATCCCTGTAAGAGATCAAGTACAGAGCCTGTGTCTGTGTGCTGTAAGCTGTTACCTAGCAACCAGCTGTTCAGTGATTTCAGTGTAGCAGGAAGTGACACAGCAGCTAATGAGTGGCTGGCAGGAAGAGGAAGTGACAGATGCTGGCAGAAGAGAAAAGCCTGGCATAGAGAACCACACGGTGGACAGAAAGAAAGACTAGAGAGCTGCCGGCAGGCCCAGAGAGCTGAGAGGCTTCACCAAATGCAGACATTTGTATCAGGCTGCCACAGGGAAGCCATATACTGTGCCTGGAGAGACAGAGAGCATGAAAGAAATCCAGATTGGAGAAACCAGCATCAGCAGGGGATTTCCATCTGAGCATCCAAAGGGGTTGGTAGTCGCACTATGTGGGAAATTCACTAAGATTAGTAGTTGCGCCAGCGTCCGCTTTGCCGCGATTCGCCAGGCGTATTTTCGCCAGCGCTACGCAAATTCACTAAAATCCGAAGTTGCGCTGAGGGGAAGCGTAAGGTTACGAAGTTGCGCTGGCGTTAATTCCCCAAGCAAAGCAAAGTTACGGTAGCGATGCTTAATTTGCATACGGCGCCAAATTGAAGCTACAATGGAGGTATATGTAGCATCACTACACAAGCCTGCGAAACCTTCAAAACAGCAAATAAAATTTTTATTTTTCCCTACACATGTGCCCACTGAGTTAGGAAATGTAGGGGGGAAGGAGGGTAGCCCCAAAAAATGTTTCCATCTTTTTCAGCTTATCACCCATAAAAAAAGAAAAAACGCCAGCGTTTTTTGGGACTTAGAAACATTTTTAACTTTTTTTGAAGCAATCCCTATCTACTCTATTGCACTTCGCCTGGTCTGAGGTGGCGAAGAAAGTCTGGCGTAAAAGGTAGCGTTCAGAATAATTTGCGCGCCAGTGAATTTGCGTAGTTACGTCCGTTGTGCAAATTCGCCAGGTGTAAGGGTGCGAAGTAACACTAGCGAATTTACGCCAGCGTCCGTTAGTGAATTGTGAATTAACGAAAATTCGCTACGCTGGCGAATTCACGCGAGCGTTGGGCGCTTCGTCGTTTAGTGAATTTGCCCCTATATGTCTGAATGTGCTGTACTCACCTGAAGAGAAACTGTAAAGCATCTGAAAAGGATTTGAAGTGAGTATTCTGTTTAAAGGGACAGTACCCTAAAAAAGTGCTTGAAGATACAGAGACTGTTTTGTGGAAGGACATTAAAGGACTTTGCCTTCTTGACTTAGGTAGATAGTCAGCGCAAGTTAGTTAGTGAGGCCTTACTCCCACCTGGTTAGGAGTGCTATTTGTACTAGTTGGTCATTTAATTTTAGATAAACAGTTATTCAGCTTAAAAAATACTGTGTGTGTTTTTTTACTGTATTCCTCGTGGGGCCACCTGGAGGTGCATTTCCGGTCTTTGTTTATTTATTTTTTTATTGTTCTAAACATATTATTAAAACAGCAGTTGGTACAGTATGTAATGCTATGGAGACGTATGACCCGCTTGTCTTATTTTACATCACTGAGACAATATTTAACTGTATAGGTCATACATATTTATTTGCTATACCAAGTAAGGATTCAGCTGACATCAGGGTGATCATGTGAAATGTGGCCACATCTGTGCATAGGGAAGTTGTAATGATCCCAATGTTTTGCTTAAGTGCCGGTCAATCACTTGTCGTGTTTCAGTCCTTTTTCAGAATCACTGCTGACTCCCATCAACTTTTATATTGGCTTATCAATTCACTCAGGCTGTTGGTAATCCTGAGAGGTGGGGGACAGGGCTTTACAGCATGTCACCAGGGGTTGTTCACATTTAAGTTTACTTTTAGTATGATGTTGTATGATGCAATTGGTTTTAATTTTTATTATTTGTGGGGTTTGAGTTATTTAGCTTTTTAATCAGCAGTTTTCCAGTTTGCAATTTCAGCAATCTAGTTGCTAGGGTCCAAACTGCCCTAGCAACCATGCATTGATTTTAACAAGAGGCTAGAATATGAATAGGAGCAGGCCAGAGTAGAAAGATTAGTAATAAAACAGAACGATAGCAATACATATTTAGACTTACAGAGCATTTGTTTTTTTTAGATGGGATCAGTGACCCCCCATTTGTAAGCTGGAAAGAGTCAGAGGAAGTAGGCAAATTATTCAAAAACTATAACAAAAAAATAATGAAGAGTAATTGAAAAGTTACTTAGAATTAGCCATTCTATGACATACTAAAATTTAACTCAAAGGCGAAACACCCTTTTAATGAACTGAGGTAACCAGAGAGCCATTGTGCTATTGCTCCTTGGTGCTTCACAAATCAGCCCCTAGACAATCACTAACCCTGCTTCAGCATATATTCAAAGAATGTTTAACGTGAAACAGATCTGGAATTAGTGTATTGTCCTTTATTGGCATTGCACAATAATCAATGTAATAAAATATACAGGTATAGGATCTATTATCCAGAATGCACGGTACCTCTGCATAAAGGATCCTCGGTAATTTGAACCAAAGTCTGCTAAAAATTATTTAAACATTGAATAAACCTAATAGGATTGTTTTACCACCAATATGGATTTATTCAGCTCCATTTGTTTAAACTGGAGTCTATGGGAGATGGGCTTCCTATAATACTGAGCTTTCTGGATTTTGGGTTTCCGGATTAGGAATCCATAACCAAAGTGTTGATATAATGAATATACTGTGGTGTAAGTGCTTCTATTCAGCTCTGTAGACTTATGCAGAATATTTGAGTGCATTGTAAATAAATGATTATAATAGTATAGTTATCTGGCTTCCCACAGGTGTTTTCAAGCATTACCACTCATTATGAACCAGAGGTGAGATCACAGAGTACTCAGGCAGGTAGAGCAGTGAAAGTAAAAATGTTATTGGTATTATATGTTATGTTTTTTAACAGGAATGCCCTCAGTGGTTTTGCTGTGGGTTGTATCAATTACCTTGTAGCTTTCAATGAAGCGTTTGTGTCTTATCATATTATGCTCTGGCCTGTTGTGTTCTTTCTTCAGCCTCTTGCCCTGGTCACCTGGGGCTCCACTCTGGAGATGTCACATATAGATCTCTGTGAAGTTAGAAACTGGCTAACGGCCAACATGGACAGGACTAAAGAACAAGAAATGGACATGGATGGTTTGTATCAGGACTTGCTTGACCGGCCATCGTCAGTGTTCTTTGATAAACATGACAAGAAGCTTTGCCCCAAAGTTTGCTGCCAGGTAAGAAACAAATCTCTTCTAGTTTTGCCAATAGATTTTCACCGAGCTGTTCAATGCAAAGTTCTGGCTAAGACGGAAATGACACCTTACTACTGATCTTAGCAGGTTATTTTAATATTGTATTTCCCCATGTTTGGGCCGTGCAGTGATTCAGATAGCCGTGGGTATCCACCATGGTAGGTGGGCATTGAGCAGGTCATTGGCAATAGAGTGCAAGTATGGAGAGGATGTGGGTTGAATTACCAGCAGGTCAGGTCTAGAACATTTGACTCTTATAAAATCTGGGCACCAAAAATGTTGTTGTACAGGGCCCCGTGATTTCTAATGGCGGCCCTGCCTACAGGCGTTGGATGGCTTTTAAGCAAGGGATGAAACACAAGGTTTCTAAAAACAGCTCTTAATCCAAAATTAATTCAGGGACTGGTCCAACTGACATCTGGGAGTCAGGAAGGAATTCCCCCAGCCCCAGGGCTTCAGATTGGTAGTTTTTTTTGCCGTCTCTGGATTCACTAGCAGTTGTGCATGTTGCACTTGATGGACACATTTTTTCTTTTCAACCTCATCTACTATGTTACTATGTGAGAATTGGATGCATGTAAGGTGCTGTATTTATATAGCATTTGCCCTATACAGTTTTCCACATTACACATTAACAGGGAAAAAGAAGAAGCAATACAGAGCAGAGCCACCTATACGTGGCACTCACAATAATTTGCTTCTGTTTAGCCCTTTATTTTTTACCTTTTACATTAGTCCACAAATATATAGAGCTGTTACATTTATCAGTGTCTATAAATCTTTCTATTTAGGAGTTTACAATGCAGTGCAGTGAAATATGGAAATGGTGAAGAAGGGTCTATAGATAAAGAATGTAGATAATTGTCAGCATGTCATGCTTCAATAAAGACATACGTCCCACTAAACCTCCAATAAGGTTTGGAATTCTGGCAGCATAGATAGGCGCCATTTAAAATAGGAGTTCCTCTAAGCAACAACTTGGTGTTTGTCCTGATAATGGCCACCAGCCTACTAATATGTGGGAACTGTTGAGGTAATCAGCAACTTCCAATTTCCCATGAAGGAGCTGAAGTGAATACAGAATCTCAGCACAGTTCTGGAACTCTTGATACAATTAGCATCAATCAGTGTAGATATAATACAACTCTGTTAGCAGTTCCATTTGATAACCCTTGTGGACTGCAGGGATTTCAGCTCTGCCCCTTAATGGTTTTACTAATAAATCATATTCTCAACTTTAAACATTTGCTCTTAGAGAAGTTTTTCTTCTCTGTAGTGCCATAGCAATGTCCTCTGTAGTGCCAATGGCTCTCCATTGTCGCTCCATGTTGCCTGCCTGCATGACACTGCTGGTGGTCACATGACTCACCTAGTTCAGTTACTTGTTCAGTTGGTTCAGGCCAACTGCTGTTTGGACAGTGAGGAGAAGAGACATGGAGTGAGAGTGGCGATAGATAAAAGTAGATAAATTGCGATAGAGCTTAAATAAAATTAAAAAAAACAGTATAGGAGGAGAGATTAACATGGAGGTGACGAAGAAGAGGAGTCGGAATTCGGAGGAGGAAGGACAAGGCAAGAAAAGGAGATGGAGTGATGGAGATTTAGAAGAGAAGAAGAAAAGCCTGGTGAAAAAGAAAACCAGTGAAGATGGGGGCAGTAAAAGGAGAAGGAGAGAAAGGGAGCTGGAAGAGAAGAAGAAAAGCCCTAAAGAAAGGAAGACCAGTGGAGATAGGAGCAATAACAGAAGGGGTGATGGTGATTTGGAAGACAAGAAGAAAAGCCTGGTGAAAAAGAAGACCAGTGAAGATGGGGGCAGGAGAAGGAGTGAAGGACAGATAGAAGAGAGGAAAAGCTCCATACAAAGGAAGAACTGTGGAGATTGGAGCAATAATAGAAGGAGTGAAGGTGAGTTAGAAGATCAGAAGAAAAGTCAAATGAAAAAGATCAGTGTAGATGGGGGCAGTAAAAGGAGAAGGCGTGAAGGACAGGTAAAAGAAAAGGAGAAAAGCCCCATGGAAAGGAAGACCAGTGAAGATGGGAGAAATAAAAGGAGAAGGAGTGGAGATGATTTAGAAGAAAAGAAGAAACACCCCATGGAAAAGAAGACCCGTCAAGATGGGAGCAATAAAAGCAGAAGGAGTAAATTAAAAGACAAGGAGAAAAGCCCCATAGAGAAGAGTGAAAAGTTACAGTTAGAAGAAAAGAAAAGTCAGTTGGAAAAGACCAGTGAAGGATTGAATAAGGATCAAAAATCAAGAAGTCCAGAGGATCCCTTAGAAGGTAAGAAAATACAGTTGCCGCTTTTGTGCTTAATCTCTCCCCTAACTTGCTAATAAGAAGTGGCCCCATAGGATCTATCTGCCCTAACTTGCTGGGATGTCTTTTTATCAGGATTTCTGCAATTAATTTGTTTGCCTGATGTTTATAGCTTGCTGATTTACCCAAGGTCTTGTTCTGACTAAAAATTACCCATCTATTTATTTATTCTTTCTTCTTCTTTTTTAATCTTGGTATGAAACTAGGGCTGGTTTACTATAAGGGAAAATAAAAATCACCAGTGATATTGCCAGTATCAACCAATCAGGGCTGGTTTTCTATAGTATAGGAAATTAGTATTATCAGTGATGATGCCAATGTCAACCAATCACATCTGCTTTCATCTTCTACCTTGTATGTAACTGTTCAAATCTAATTACTGATTGATTCTGATGAACATTACTATCACAAATGGTCTGCTGTGTCAATATGTCAGAAACCCAGGCTTCCAGCATTTCTAAATATATAATCAAAGGCTTAAGTTTTCTGGGAGATGTATTCATGGGGGCCATCTGGGGGAGGCACATAGGTGTAGGTGTCCCCTCTCCAGTCCCTTGTGCTGCCTCATATTAAGGAACCCTGCCTTGTGCTTGCTGATGGGTTTATTAATATATGCTATGTACAGGTTATTTGTAATACAAGGTACTAATGGAGTTTTTTTCCCTAACTAGGTGGAAGCGCAGCGAAGAAACTCTGTGTGGATATCAGCAGACCTGTCCCCCTGGATATTAAGAACTACAGGTTTTATTCAGAGCTGGGAAAAGGAGGCTTTGGCCGGGTAAGTGAAAGGCTTCCCAGGAATGATTTCTCTTAGTATAAATCATAGGGAAGCAGAAAACATAGGCGAGAATAAAGTAGTTTAGTATTATTACTCATTGTTTTGTAAATACAGTTCTAAGAATATCATTATAAAGTGGTGATATAGAACGGTGACATTTATGTTGGGGAAGGAATCACTGGAAGATACTGTTTCTAATAAATTGGGGAGACTATTTATTATTCTCCACCTACGGTGTAAAGTGAAAACAGATAACTTTTTTATTTTAGCCTCTCAATGTTTAGCGTTTACCTTTACATACACCATGTCATATCTAATATTTGCCCTTCGTTATTAGGTGATGTTGGCTTCGTTTACACCGAAGAAGCAACTGGTAGCAGTAAAGATCATGCAGAAAAGTCCAGACAAGAACAACTTCAACATCATGATGAAGGAGGCCCGAGTGCTGTCGGTCGCTAGAGGAAGCACATTTTTATGCCATTCCTACGCAGCTTTTCAATCAGAGGTAAATACTGCTTTTAATTGCATATAATGGGGCAAATTCACTATGCGCCGAAGCGCCTAACGCTAGTGTCAATTCGCTAGCGTTGGGCATTTTCGTTACTTTGCAAATTCACTAACGGACGCTGGCGTAACTTCGCTAGTGTAACTTCGCACCCTTACGCCTGGCGAATTTGCGCAACAGACGTAACTACGCAAATTCACTAATGCGTGCAGTGTTCTGAACGCTACCTTTTACGCTAGACTTCCTTCGCCACCTCAGACCAGGCGAAGCACAATAGAATAGATAGGGATTTCTTCAAAAAAAGTAAAAAAAATTTCTAATTCCCAACGCCGGTGTTTTTTCTATATTATGTGTGATAGGTTGAAAAAGATTGAAATATTTTTTTGGGGCTCCCCTCCTTCCCCCCTTCATTTCCTAACTTATGGCAACTTAACTATACAGTGGGCACATGTGTAGGGCAAAATAAAAATTTTATTTGATGTTTTGAAGGTTTCCCAGGCATTTGTAGTGCTGCTACATATTCCTCCATTGAAATTTGAATTTGGCGCCGTATGCAAATTAACCATCGCTAGCGTAACTTCGCTTCGTTTAGCGAATCAACGCTAGCGCAACTTCGCAACCTTACCCTACCCCTGAGCGCAACTTCGGATTTTAGTGAATTTGCGGAGCGCTGGCGAAACTACGCCTGGCGAAGTGCGGCAAAGTGCGGCGAAGTTACACCTGGTGCAACTCTGAATCTTAGTGAATGTCCCACAATGTCTTTAAATGGAATCTAGCATTAAAATTAACTTTAAAGTGATACCGACACTAAAAATTTTCTTTTCAAAATATTAATCTACATTAAAAGTTACCTATAGGTCATGTTGATTGTTTTTCGCTGATAGTTCTGCTTTTGTAATTGACACTTGAAGTTCTTAAACCTGACTGTTTTGCCAACCTGACTGTCCAATCTTAACCGGTCAGTTAGAGTTTCTAATGCTAACGGATATCTGCTCCACAAATATGGCAGCCTCCTCATAGAGGAACGGGGTAGTAAGAAAGGTAATGTAAAAACTTCCGGCAAATATTTTTATGGCAAAATTATAAATCACATTCAAAGACAATGTTATGAAAGATAATGAAAAAGGTTATTTTCTGATGTCCTTATCTCTTTTAGCATAATTAGACCAGTGTTAGACAAACTATGCGGTGGGGTCTCATTTGCTCCTCATACATGGCTGTTTCTATATCTCCATGGAGCGCTAAGATGTTGCTTTCCACTTATTCACATTACCACTTCTATTCAGACAGTTTTAAAGTTTTTGGGTGGGAGGCTGGATGTTCTAGGTCTCACCTTCTTCTATTCTCTCTTTAACAGCTGGAATCCTTCTTCGTCCTGGAGTATGCCAGCGGGAAATCTTTAATGCAAATGATTCTTCGCAAAGGAAATCTGCCAATGGCAAGAATCATGTAAGTGACATTAGGACCCATTTACAGTACATGGGACAGGGAGCAAACTGGAAAGAATAGATGCAGCCCACCATGTTTTTCATACTTTGCTCACTGCCTACCTCTTGGCCCTTAATAGGTTTTTGTTCTCTGGCAGCAGTGTATTACCGAGGGACAAGCTTGAGTAGCAGTGTCCCCTTTCCTGCACCCGAACTTGTGTTTCATTCAGGTGGCAATCTTTAGATTATGGCCAATACTAAAGGAGTTGTTAAAAGATGCCATAGACTTGCAATATCACCCCTCCCAGCTGCCCCAACCAATGGCCCATTGTAGAGGAATTGCATTAGAAACTGTACTTTTTATACTTTGCACATTTCATACATTTCCCTTTTTTATTTCTCTGATTTAATTTTACTGATATGAACAGGACATGTTTAAGGAATTGTAGCTGGATCACTTTAATGGATTTTCTCTGGGACAGTGTTACTACAGCTCTTTTATAAGTAGAAAACGCTGGGCACTTGAATGGGCTGAATTTGTTCCCATAACAAGTTACATATGTAGCATGTTTGCCTGTGCTGTCAGTAAGACGTGTTCTGCACCCTTTTGTATGTTACACTTAGATATTTGCATCAGATGCAAGCACAGAGAACACTGCGAGGCAACTCTATAGTTAACTGTAACAAATCCTATGTAATGAATGTGATATAGGAACGATGATGATTTTCTTTTTGTAAAAGGTTCTACACAGCGGAGATGGTGGTTGCCCTCCAGTTCCTGCACTCTAAGGGCATCATTCATCGGTGAGTAAATTCTCAGTATATTGTGTTGTCTCTATGTGCTTTCTGACACATAGATTCACTGAGTGATGATGGACTGTCACCACTACATGTGCTGTAGGCAAGCATTTCCCATAGTAACTACTCATCTCTCCCAACTCGTTTTTAAATTAGCCAATACAAGAAAGCACTTACACAGTCAGACTGCAGGGTGCTGTTAGAAGTCATGGGACCCCCATACTACATAGAGCCATATAAGCCCAGGTTTTTATCCCACTGCCAGGTTGGCCCCTCACCCCTGTGGGAGGTGGGCAAATCCAATAAAGTAAAACATGGCCCCAATTAAAAGAATATAGAATATGTTATAGAACACACACTCCGTTCTGCTCAAACACGTCAGCATCCCCACCCAAACACTACTAATTCCCTCTGCAGGTCCAATATCTTTTTTACTCTATGAATTGTACCTTCACATTTCTTTGGGTTCTCTGTTACTATGGGCCCCCTGCAGGATCCCCACTCTGATGGCAGCCTACTTATAGGGGCAGTGGAGGGCAATTTTGGGCATTTTGGTCCCAAGAACTGTTACCTATGTAACTTGCTCCTAATGCTTATCCTATAGTGACCTGAAACCTGACAACGTGTTGGTGGACAGATACGGCCATATCAAGATCTGCGACTTTGGCCTCGCCGCAGAGAACATCTTCGACCAGACAAGAACCAACGGAGTAATAGGAACCCCTGGATACCGCGCACCAGAGGTGACAACAAACATTTAAAATACAAACATATTCACCTTTAATTTAACCTTTAGTCTCATGCAGAGAGTGATATTCTGAGACAATTTGAAATTGGTCTTCATTTTAAATGATTTTTTAATTATTTAGCTTTTTGTTCAGCTGCTCTCTATTTTGGAGTTCCAGCAGCTATCTGTTTGCTAGGGTTTAATTTAACTTAGCAACCAGGGCCTGAATTGAATGAGATACTGGGAAATTAAAAGGAATGGGCCTGAATATAAAGATAAGTAATAAAAAGTTTCAGTAACAACAAAACTGTAGCCTTATAGTGCGATTTGATTTTAGCGGAAGGTGTCACTAAACCCCATCTGAATCCTGGAGAGAAAGGCAAATAGTTGAAAAACTATAAAAGATAAAAAATGAAGACCAATGCAAAGGTTGCTAAGAATAAAACTTAATTGAAAGAGAAGATGCCCTTAATACTAATTTATCGCTTCGGTAGATAGAGAGGTCTGATTCAATCAGTGCAGGGTTGCTAAGAATGTTATGTTTTATAACATACGAAGAGTTGACCTGAAGGTGAAAAACAACCCATTTAAATGAGAACAGCATCTCTGATAATTCCACATGTATTGGATCTGTGCTCATTTAATATTAATTAATATTATTAATATATTAATTAATAGTAATACAGAAGTTAAATGTAATCCATCTGCAATTTAATATGGAAATAACACGTTATTTTGTATTCTGCAAGTACCCTATCAAGTTCATGACTCATGTTTTCTCTGTAATCATTTTGTTTCATAGGTTCTATCAAAGGCAGAGTATAACGCAGGCGTGGATTGGTGGTCTTTTGGGATTACCATGTACCAAATGGCCACGGGCAGCTTGCCATTTTCACCATCAGGCAGTATTTTAAGGCAATTCTTTGCAATAAAGAAGAATACGCCTTATTACCCATATTATATGAGCAAGGAAATGCTGGACCTCCTGCCGAAGGTAAATATGAGCCAAAGCAGAATTACAGAATAATATATATATTAAGAAGGTACATGACACAGCACCTGCAATATTGAAATTCATGTTCATGTTTCTTTTTAGCTTTTGGAGATGGATGAGAATCAGCGGATCGGTGTCAACGGAAACATCAGGGAGCACGCTTTCTACAGCACAGTGAAGTGGGAAGAGCTGGAGAACCGGAGAGTGAAAACCCCTTTCCAGCCAGGAATGGTAAATACATGTGATATATATGATACATCCACCCACTCTCACACTGCAGAAAAACTGCTGCTCTTTTTTACTCATCCACCACTTGGTAGGCCAGAGGTCTTCGGAGCTTTTGGGTTAAGGCTCCCAACATTGGTTTGGGATTCACTTAGATATGAAAACATGTTGCTAACAGTAACTTTCCTAAAGTTCTAGTAATATCCAAGACTGATAAAACACAATTCACCTTCAGATTTGACCCAACCTGGACTTGGTCGCCACTGTGGTTACTGCTGTAACAAAGACAGATAATCACGTGTCCATAGTGAAATGAATGGGTCCCTTATTCATTTATTGATAGTTTCCTTTTTCAATAGCTCATTATTTGGCCTTCAGAAACTTTTTGTAATTTTATTTCTAAAATAAAGTTGTTGGGTTTTGGTGGATAGTGATAGTCTGATTTTAACTTTCCCCTGCTTCTCATTTTCTCATTTTTGGGCATTAATATCTGAATCCAGTAATCACTTTTTACAGATAATTAAAGCCACATATTAAGTTACGACTTATCTTGAGTGAAATAAAGTATGTAAGAAGCACCTTGTTTCCTTTCATATAGCCATCAGCAGATGACTTCACTGAAATCCCGCTGTCATTCTCCTCTCAAATTCGGAACGAGGAAACCAACTTGGCAGATTTCTCCCACGTGGATCCCAGCTGGAGTTGGCAGGAGTAAGGCATTGGTTCTAATATGGGAAAACATCAATACTGCCTGGACAATACAACAACCTGGGCCAATTGACATCATACCCTCTATGGCAAGCTGCACCTCTCAACAACTCATCCACCTGCGTCTGCCATCAATGTCGCCACCACACGGGATCCCTGGCTTTGACTTGGAGAAGAGAAAAAGAAAGAACGGAAGAGTTAACCATCGTGAGTATAAATGTTATATGAAATGAGACAGTGTAGAGTAATGTAAAAGATTAGGCTGGTTTTAGGTCTTTAGATAAAATGTTATACAATAGTTTATTGACAGGATAATAGATATTATATAACTATTGACAGGCAAGCATCTAGAATAAGGTAGAAAAGAAAACATATGCTCTATAGAAACTTTTCTAAAAATACATCTAAAATCATTTTCTTTTAGGGAAGGTAGGGCGGGTTGTTATCACTCAGCAGCCGCTGAGCTCCCTAATGGTAAGTAGTGGTAAGTATACCCCCTGGAGACCTAAATATATAGGGGTTTCTTGTTACCACCTTACCATTGTATATATATGTGTGTGTATGTGTGAGAGTGAGTGTGTGTATGTGTTAGAGTGAGTGTGTGTGTCTGTGTGTGAGAGTGTGTGTGTGTGTTAGAGTGAGTGTGTGTGTATGTGTGAAAGTGAGTGTGTGTATGTGTTAGAGTGAGTGTGTGTGAGAGTGAGTGTGCATGTGTATGTGTTAGTGAGTGTGTGTATGTGTGAGAGTGAGTGTATGTGTGAGTGTGTGTGTGTCTGTGTGTGTGTGTATGTGTGTGTGTGTGAGAGTGTGTGTGTGCGCATCAGTTGAATTAGCTATTTGCAATGCTCACCCATTCCTTGAACAGGAGAACACGGAGTTGAATTCCCTTTTGGAATCCGCAAGCATTTCTGTATTGGAAATGACCTGTTCTCCCTTTCAAGGAATCAGTCACTAGTATCAGGTTATTTTTATAACCTGGTGCTTCATTAATGGCATGCCAATACGGGAGCAATAGAATTGAACCCGTACACTCCCTATGTGGCATTGTATTTCCTTTACAAGGCTACTGTCGATCCAGGGACATGTCCGATTGCCATTTTGGAGTCAGGAAGGAATTTTTTTCCCCTTCTGAGGCAGATTGGAGACCGCCTCAGAAGGGGTTTTTTGCCTTCCTCTGGATCATCTAAATTTATTTAATTGCAAATAATTGCCCATTAAAATATAAATATAACCTAAATTCAACCCCACGAAAATGGAAAAGGCATGTCAAAAACTAAATTAAATAGGGATGTCCCAGGTTGACGTTTATAAACCATTAGTTAGAGGGGAGCAGGGTTCTTGGGGAGGCTACTAAAAGAAGATCTTAATAATTATAGCATGTGTGATATTCTGGAATGTGAAGGAATGTTGTATGGTTGTGTGAGATATGTGTGTGTGAATGTGAATATTGGCTCTGTCCAAAAAACCCAGGTCCATATTTAGAATAAATTGCAGGTCAGCTCAAGGATGGGGGGAAAGGTTCATAAACAGACTGGGCAGAGGTGTATGACCCAAAATGCCAACTAGGAACAAACGTCAGCTAAATAGGTCCATCATGATTCCTGTATCAGTACTGTGTGTATATCATCTAAACCTAAAAATCTAAATTTTAAACTAAATCTAAATATGTTTGAGTAAAAGTAAATCTAAATATGTAAAAGCCAAAGATGTGTGTGTGTGACTAGTCAGATACCTCTCAGTATTTGCTGAAGAGGAAAGGTCCCATGACAGTTTATGTCACTCCATGCAGGACCAGAGAGGAAACTATTGCAGCAAGTGATAGGGTGAGCCATTTGCTGCAATAGATGTGTGAATGGACAGTAACAAGAGTTGAAGCCTTGACGTGGCGTTACTGCTCACATGGGTAACCATGTGCTAATTCAACCACTTGTGAGACTTGATTCTGACATGTTATTATTTATATTATACAAAGTGCCTTTACCTCCTACTACTTAATATTTTGTAGCACTGACTTTTGTAGCAACAACATCTTTAAGTATTTTGGGGTAAGTATATTCCAGCTTTGTGCAGTGTTCATGAGTCATTCTGATCTATTCTTTTCAGTTTTCATGGTGGAAGTGGTGGAATATATATATATGAGTAACAGGGCTTTACAGCTCCAGCAGATCGTAACCAGAGAGCACTGTGCTTATTGCTGCTCGGAGGCTGCACAACAAGCTCTAACTCTTAGGAGGGTGTTTAACTTGAAACTGTTCTTTGATAAATATATTGTCCTTTATTGCTGGAGGGCATTGCAGGGAAATCACTGGAATAAAGTTTCTAACCAAAGTGTCACTATAATGAATATGTTGTGTTGTAGGCGCCTCTGTTCAGCTCTGTCCACTTACCAGTTTCATTTTCATTGCAGTTAAACATTCACATTCATACATGTCCCGGGAGACACTGGCCTTTTCCAGTTCAGGTATGTAATTGTCCAGGATTTCCACTCATTGTACAGGACTGGCTGCACTCAATTGTTACTTTCACTTCACTCCTGGAATTTTTTCATCGCATGGCGCTGGCATTACAGAAATAAATTGCACTTCTTTACTTCCTTGTGGAATGGACTGCTACAGGTAAAAACAAGCCATCAGCACTGCCAGAACTGCAAATAGAAAAAAAGATAGAATAAAAATAGTAATGATACATTGTGATTTTCATTCTTTATAGTAACAGCAGGAAATAAGATATTTTAAAAAACAATCAAATAAAAAAACTGTTGGAGACTTACCTAGATATAGGCAGGCTGGAGGTGCTGGAGGGAACTATGTGGCCCAAAATGACATGGGAAAATGGCTTGAGGTGTCAGACCAGGTACAATTTCCAGTGTGGGGGTAATTTCAGATGCAAAGCGTTGAAAATTATTGATTGTGCAATCACTATAAAATATCAATGGAGGCAATTGTGGCTTATCTAAAGGGTATGGATGTTCTCCCCTGGCTTGTGTGGGTTTCCTCCAACACTCCAACTACATACAGGCAGGTTAATTGGCTCCTGATAAAACTGATCCTTGTATGTGTGAATGTAATAAATTAGATTGTGACCTTAGATTGTAAGCTCTGTTGGGGAAGGGACTGATGGGAATGATGTATAATCTCTGTAAAAGGCAGCAGAATATTTCAGCATGTGGTCAATAAAGGATGATGATAACAATATAGTTGTCTATCTCCCCACAGGTGTTTCCAAGTATAACCATCGAAAAGGTAAGGATAAGGTCACACTGGGCGATTTGGGGAGATTTAGTCACCTGGTGACTAATCGCCTCAATCTCCCCAAATGCTTTACCTCTGACTTGCGCCGGCTAAAATGAAAAATCGCCTACGGCATGGCACACGCGTCGCTTCGTATTCCGAAGTCTTCCGAAGTTTCCTAAATCTCCCCAAATCGCCCAGTGTAACCTTACCCTAAGAGGCACAACTGTGACACCAGTGACATTGTTTAAGCATCTGCACGGCATTACTCACCCCGCACCTTTCACAATAGAAGTTTGGAGTCTAGATATTGTACTAATGAGCAAATAAAAATAATTGAAATAAACACATTCAACACTCATAACTGGATTACATGAACCTGTTTGATTTTGTTTGTGATGATCTGATGCTTGAGCTTGATGGATCTGAATCTACCATAAAACACATTTTGTATCTTGCTATGTGGGAAGCATTTGGGAACAAATACACATAGACAGAAATTGATTGGGGTACATACACATGCACATACGTGTTGGTTAACGCACCCAATAACATAGGGTTTATCTTATGATGGTAGCCACTATACCAGGGGTCCCCAACCTTTTTTGGCCCTGGGACCAAAAAAGAGGCAATTTTTTTTCAAGGACCAGGGGGAGGTCGGGGACGGTGGGGCGGGGGGGTTAAGGAAGGTTAGCAGTGGGAGTAAGAGGGGTCGGCGACCAATTTGGGTGAAATTCGAGCACCACGTTCATTGTTAGGCGGCCCAGTTCAGGACTGTCCGCTGCCCGGTTCTTGGCCGCGGCCCGGTGGTTGGGGACCCCTGCACTATACAATTGTGATACCGGTGTCCTTTAGAGCATGGCTATCCAACAGTAGGACAAACAAGCCAGATGTGTGCCTCCAAAAGTTCCTTATCCATTACACCATTATTAAATAATACTGTTACATCTAAGGTTCCTGCAGGTTAACGTGATGTGCAGATTCATACTAGTGCAACCACTGCCATTATCTGCTTATTATGTTTCCAAGCCTCTCTTATGTCAGTGATACATGGCCTTCAAACGTGCCCATTAAACAGCAGATTTTATCTTCACTCCTCACAACAGTGTTCATATTAATGTGTCTTCAGAATAAGGGTTTTGTTTACGTAAATGTACAGTGAAACACATTCAAGCTGTGTGTGTATCCTTCATAGATTCGAATTAAAAGTGCCACAAGTGACCAAACTATCATTAAAGGTAGTAAATGGCAGTCTAGATTCATTTTATTTGCTGGGGACCCCAAACTACAAGCCTTTTGAGTAGAAACAACTACAATTTTAGCTCTGAATTACTTTTCAAGAAGAGGGGAGGATTATGGGAGTTCGGTCAAATATGGCTCACATCAGTTCACAATCAGTGAATTTTTTTCTTACAGAACATATGGACTGTTGTTAAGGGTGTTCGTTGCCTATAGCAGCCAAATGTTGATAAACTTGCCCTAAATCCCCTGGCAATATACGTTGTTTTGTAAAATGATAGGGCTTTATTGACCACTTCCATCTATCCAAGGTTCTGCTTTCATTGGAGGTAACTGTGCCAAGTGTCAGTCGCAGGGCGAGGTTCTGTTGTCTGAACCATTACCTTAAATACAAAGGCAAATACCTGGGACCAGTACTTGAAAATGTATGGTCAGCACCATATAAAAATATATAAAATAATAAATATAAATTTGTTTAAGCTTGTCTTTGGCTGATACCATTCAAAGTAGGAGATGCCGCAACATTGTAGCCCAGTTTTTTCAATGAAGGGAGGTATATCTGCCGACCATTTACCATAGCAGGCGAGTTGCTTTTGGTTGTTGGGAGCATAAGGACTTGAGAAATCTAGGCAGAAATATGAAGCTGGAGCTTATTTTGAAAGATAGTAGCTTCCAGTTTAGGTCCATCGAGTGAAGACATGCCGCATACTTGAGCTGGCAGTACCTAAAACATATGTTGGGAGTTAGACCTTCTGTAACATGCAATTGGTCTAAATGGTGGAAATCCTGTAAGCATTTGATCCCTAATCGGACGCACCGCTGAAAGTCGGAGAAACCATTAAAGTGCTGGAGACCAGGCTTCACCAGAGTGGAGTGTTGGGAGAGTAGATTGAATCTCCTTTAGGTGGCAGGAGTTTTTGTGCAGTGGTCCAAGCCTTCAATCTAGTGATCATAGAAGTGGTAATGGTTTGGTGTACCTCCCTGTCCCCTTATGGCAGAGCTCTTAATGTTTCCAGGGATCCCAGCACCACAATCTCTATAACAATAGCAGGGTTAGAATAGACCTGATTCACACCACCATGGAACAGTAACCAAGATAGCTGCTAAATAATAAAGATAAAAGTCATGCATAACCCCCTGTAAATACCAATCTTTGAAGCACAGGTATAAAAAACCTAAAGTCCTTATTGTTTCAAATAAACAGGATAATCAGATAATTCTGTTGTTTAAAGAAATATTTAGGCAGCCATCAGGGAGTGTTCCTAAAGACTTATAACAGGAGTGCCCAAACGTTTTGCACCGAGGGCCAGAGGGGAAAATGTGTGGGGGCCGACCATTCAGCCTGACACTCTTTGAACCATTAATTAAATTACAAGAATCGAGTAATCGTAGCAGTAATATTTGGGCACATTAGTGAAATGATCTGCCACTTGGTCTATACTGAAGCTGATTGGTCGGACTTTGCTAAAATCGGTCGTTCGGCAAGAAAAATCTTTGCGTCTATGGGATTAGACCTTTGCTATAGGATTCCTGATCGTACTGTGCTGGGGGGCCTCATTATTATTAATTTCATGATGGAGGCTGAGGGCCGGTGTAAATTTAAAAAAGGGCCACAATTGGCCCCCGGGCCGCACTTTGGACATGCCTGATTTATAGGAATTGGGGATAGGAACTGCATTTTAATAAGATTAACAAAATTTAGAAGTTCCTTTCCCAGATTATAATCTTCTTTATCAAATTTGCCTTGTGACAAGGGGGAAATGCAAATGTTAGGCAGCCCCCTAGCGAATTCAATCTGAAATTCCCTGATTCTATAGTACAGGTATGGGACCTGTTATCCACAGTGATTCTATGCCTCCTGTGATGCCGCCCCCCTGCTCCCCAGTGCTTACCTTTTTTTCTACTTCTTTGGTACTGAGGACTGCAATTTTTCACACTCACACTCCACTCCCTTTGGCTAAATCCAGCAGCAGATAAGAAACATTTCAATTCCGAATATGAGCATCATTGAAAAGTTTGATACATTTTTAATCACCTGCAGTCCAACATAATCTCACTCTCACGGCTCAAAACTTTATCTAGAGAAGCGCACAATGCAAATCAGATGTTCTGCAAGGATGGCTTTATATAAACTGCATTTATTCCCCCTGAGGTTTGCGGGCCACAAATGAAGGACCCATGGGCCACCAGCGATGTACTAGAAAATCATGTAAATATTTAGAGGCCCATTTATCAAAGGCTGAATTTCAAATTCATGTGATTTTTTTTTCCAATTTGAATATACTCACAATTAGACTGGGAGTTTATTTAAGAAAAACTCGAATGTCTAATATTTTTTTTCAAATTTGATATTGCGTTTCTTTCCACAAAACCAAAACACAATTATTAATATCAAGAGTTTGTTACAAAATGTCCAAAAAGAAAGGAACCACCAGAAGAGTTATTGCAGTCGCACAATCCAATATAGGTATGGGACCTGTTATCCAGAATGCTTGGGACCTGGGGTTTTGCAGATAACAGATTTTTCCGTAATTTGGATCTTTATACCTTAAATCTACTAGAAAATCATGAAAATATTAAATAACCGCAATAGGCAGGGTCTGCTTCCAATAAGGATTAATTATATCTTAGTTGGGATCAAGTACAAGGTACTGTTTTATTATTACGGAGAAAAAGGGAATCCTTTAAAAAAAAAAATTGGATTATTTGATTATAATACACAAAAGCCATGAATATCCTGTAAATTATATCCTTATAAACGGTGAGTAGTGATGTCATCAGTTATAAACGGTGAGTAGTGATGTCATTTCTGTCACATGACTCACTAAAATTTGTGTATTATAATTAATAAAGTACCCCCAGTTGTAAAATATGAGGATATTAGAAGTTATCTCGGAGTTCCATGACCTGTATAAAAACACTCGGCCTTCGGACTCGTGTTTTTATATGGTCATGAAACTCCTCGGTAACTTATAATATCCTTATATTTTACAAGAGGGGGTACTTTATTCACTATATAATGGAGTCTATGGGAGATGTTCATTCCGTAATTCAGAACCTTCTGGATAATGCGATAACGGATCCTATACCTGTATTTATAAATTCGAAAGTAATTTGTGTGGACAAAAGGAAAAAACAAACTGGAAAATATATTAATTCAATTCATGTAAGAAATTCATAGTGATTCAAATAAAGTTCATGTGTTAAAAAGAAACTACTGTTTGTGGTCATTGAATCAATTGTGCAAATTCATTTAAAAAATTCATAAATATAAAGGGGCAAATTCACTAACCGGCGAAAATTCGCCAGCGATGGCTCTGCGCACATCGCAACACTTCGCCAGGCATAAATTCGCCTGCTAATTCACGAAGATCCGAAGTTGCGCACAGGGTAACAAACGCTAGCGAAGTTGCGCTAGCAAAAATACGCTCAGCAGTTCGAAGTTACGATATCGTCGGCTAATTTGCATATGGTTAAAGAACAATGGCCGTATATGTTGCAGCAAATCCATTACACTACACAAGGCCAGGGAACCTTAATACAATTATATAAAGTTGTTATAATGCCCTACACATGTGCCCACAGTTTAGTTTAGGTGCCATATGTTATCAAATGTAGGGCGGAATGAGGGTACCCCAAAAAAATTGTTTCGATCTTTTTCAGCCTATCACCCTGTAAAAAGGAAAAGACACCAGAGTTTTTTGGGACTTAGAAAAATTTTTAACTTTTTTTTTGAAAAACTCCTATCTACTCTATTGCACTTCGCCTCGTCTGCGGTGGCGAAGGCAAGTCTGGCGATAGAGGTAACGTTCAGTAAAATCCGCATCTTAGTGCTCTTTCGCCAGAGTGAAAATTCACCTGGCGTTAGAGTGAAAAGTTGTGCCAGAATCTATCTCCTTGCAGAAATTACACCAGCTAAATTACACCAGCAACTGTTAGTAAATTGGCAAAGTGCCGAAATGACGTCACACTGGCGAATTTTCGCCAGCGTTAGCCATTTCGCCCTTTAGTAAATTTCCCCCAAAGTGCTTATAGTGATTAAAGTGCGAAACATACGATAGGCTGTTCACAATCCACAGATACCAAAAGATTGGACTTAAATAAAACATACAAGGGAAAGTTGTGCTCACCACTATTTTTTAAAACCATTAGGGGGGGGTGCAATGAGGCTGTGACCACAAAATACATATAGTCAACTACAAGAGTCCTCTGCACTCAACCCATTATCAATATATTTAAAACAGAGAAATAAAACGTAACATTTAATAGCTCTGTTAAAAATATATACCATGAGGGCAAAATTGATAAAGTTAAAAACAAGTAAAAATATTTGATGTATAACAATCTGGTATAAAAGTGTTCCTGATACTCAGTATGAAAAAGAATTGTCCCACTGGTCCCACCACGATCTTACATCAGACCCATGCACCCTCTATAAATTAATACAAGTCAAAGGAAGAACTTGGGTGTTGCCCTGTAGTGTTGCAAAAACAATATTGGAAATATAAACCATTAATAAAGTATGCAATATATTCTTGTATTCACTAGGTAAATAATGCAGATCACACATAATGAGCCAAGTTTGTTGTGCCAGTCAAGGATCCCTACCACTATGTCCTCTCAGAGGCACCTACAATCATGTGACCTAATCCCTATTACTTGTGATTCTTACGCATCACCAAACAATAATGTACATGTGCTCCCTGCTTGTCAGCACAATGTAAAGTTATTGAAGACGTTGGTGGAATAAATCAACCTTACATATACTTACATATTTACTCCTGGTTGACATGATAAATACGGATTTCTCTGACACGACTTCCAAAATATAAAATATTGTACTTTATTTAATCCATTAAAATTTGTCAGTTTAGGTACAATGCATATTACTCAACACTGACGCGTTTCGTGCCCTAAGGCACTTCCTCACAACTTTATAGCAACCATGGTTACAGACAATGCACACTATGGGGCAAATTTACTTTGAATATCGAAGTCGAAGGATTTATCGCTATTCGTTAGATCGAACTGGATTTTAATCCATCGATCGAACGATTGTCTTCGACCTAAAAATTGATAGAAAGCCTATGGGGACCTTCCCCATAGGCTGAGACTGACTTCCCAATCCCTATTCAGGCCGCAGGGCATGATGGTATCTAGAGTGTAAATCCAGTAAGTCTCCCTCTTGAGGAGTCGCTTCTCCATATCTCCTTTTCTAGCTCCTGGGTTTACTAGATCAATAATTTGAAAAGAGATGCATGTACTACCATCATGTTCCTCTAATAGATGTTTTGCCACTGCTGAACTCTTATCGTACTTAGAAACACATCTTAAGTGCGTTTCCTGACCGGTCTAATGGTCTTACCAATATACTGTACACCACACCTGCATGTAATGAGATAGACCACGTATTTGGTGCCACAATTAGCAAAAAAATTAATCTTGTAAGACCGGGTGTCTGTCCTGGAGGTGAATTCCTTCAAGGGCCTCATAAAACCACATGAATGACATCGTGGCCTCCCGCACTTATAACATCCCTTAACACTCAGCCAATTGGACTTAGCCGTGTTACTAGCCTCTGAGTAGAGGCTGGGTGATAGTTGTGAACCTAAGCTTTTTCCTTTCCTAAATGTAAAACCTAGTTGGGCAGGTATAAGTTTTTTCAAAACTGGATCTTGCCTCAGAACACTCCAATATTTGCGTAATATCTTTTGGAGGCGGGGGTATCAGATGTATAAGTAGTAATTACACGGGGATATCGTGATCCAGTGTGAATCGCTGTATATTGTCCTGTATGGGTATTAGAACTAGTACACCTGGCTTTGTTATTCAATAAATCATTACAGGTTGCACCCACCGCCCTATCATATGCCTTTTTAAAATCTGTTTGGGCATAACCCCTCTCCAAGAAATGATCCCTAAGGGACATCGCCTACTTATTGAAGAAGTCCCAAGTGGTGCAGATCCGTCTCAGACATAAAAACTGCCCAGTGGGTATCCCTCTTATCACATGCTTAGGATGACTACTACTAGCATGTAAAAGAGTATTATTACTGTACCTAGGCAACCATTAGGGCATATTTATCAAAATTGGAGTTTGTGGGGAAAAAACACACTTTTTTTCTCTCAAATGCTAGCTTATTTAAGAAAAAAATGAACAAAATATTCTCACAGATTTTTTTTATAGGAAGCCACATGCCAGCGGGAAATACATTGTTCCATTCATTTCCATTCTGAAATCCAAATATTTAAAAAAACTGGACAAATAAATGAATAAATAAATAAAGTTGTTAGAGTGTATATTCCCATTCACTTCTATACAACCTTTATTTTTTTCCTGGCGATTTTTCTAATTTTTTTCTTTAATAAATTATTACGCAAAATTATGGAGTTTATCAAACCTAACTGGGCTCAACTGGAATGGGATTAAACTTGTCATATTCAAGTCTTGGGCATTATTGTAATTTAATGACAGGGGCTCCTCTGCCTCATACATATATATTTGTTTAATGATGTTAGTATACATACAATTAAAATGGGATGAACCATCTACAAAATGTCATTTAAGATGTCAAAACCTCGATGGAAACGAAGATTATTCAGTTTAGCAACAGGGAGGCTAAGAACACAAGACAGAAATACGGTGGCTGAGAGGTAGAACAGTCAATAAGAAATGGTGGGAGAAAGCAAAGAGATCACTGGCCAACTGCCTCATACACATGTCTGATCACTCTGACCCCCACAATTCTGCAGAATTTAGATAAACTGTTGTGTTACCTTGAGACTGGAGGTGGGAGTCGCTTGTGAGACACATTTATTATATTAGCAGTGTTTGACAGCAGAGTTAATCCATACTCCATATAATAAATAGCAGACACTTACATATCCCACAAACAGGCATGAATAAAACAAAATAATCCTTTATTATAAAAGAAATATTGAGTATGTTACAATACTGAGTGTTATAATACACTGAGTCATTAACTTGGTCTGAGGTTACAGATGGGATAACATTTAAAGGGGTAGTTCACCTTTAAAAGTAATATTTAGTATGATACAGTGATATTCTGAGACAATTTGCAATTGGTTTTCGTATTATTTGTGATTTATTCAGATGCTCTCTAGTTTGCAATTAAAGCAATCTGGTTGCTAGGGTCCAGATAACCCTAGCAACTATATATATTGGTTTGAAGAATAGACTGGACTGTGAATAGGAGAGGGACTGAATAGAAAGGTAACAACAAGTAGCAATAACAATAAATGTGTAGCCTTACAGAGCATTTGTATTTTAGATGGGGTTAGTGACCCCCCCATTTGAAAGCTGAAAAGATTTAGGAGGTGGCAAATAATTCAAAAACTATCCAAAAAAAAATAATAAAACCAATTAAAACGTTGCTTAGAAATAAACATTAAACGTGACCCAACTCTTTAACAAGGTAACAGAACTATTCCCATCTAAACTATTGCTATACAGCGCATGCGCCATTTCACTTCATACATGAAATATCCACTGTCTGTAAATATCGATGGAAAACAGGGGAAAGGCAACTGCGGCTCATTAGAACGTACAGTGAGGCTCCAAGTGTTCTCAGTAGAGAGATATACGGTAATTCCCGGGCAGACCCTGTAACATGTAACCCACACGTCTTCCCTACAGACTCTACCAGGCTGCAGCACAAAGTATAGAGTCTCTACCAACACCCAATCAGATTAGGCTATAGCGTCAGGAGCCCTCTGATTGGATAGATCATGTCACGCGTATTTGGGCTGCGTGTACAGTGGAAAGAACAGTGCGGCGATATGACGTGTTTCTTGGTAAATCCCCTAACTCCTCCCAGTCAGAAAACAGGATGGGGCATCTGAGCTCTGTGGTGCCGCTGCTAATCTCGGTGATCGCTGCGAGTTGTGCGGAAGTGCGCAGTAATGGCCGGGCTCCTCACATACCCTAAAAGCTCCCGACTCTCTTTATTAGGAAAACGTTGTCCCTGGGAAGAATTGCAGAGGGATTTTACTAAAAACAACATGCAGGGGAGAATTTAAAGGGGAAGTTAACTTGACTTGCTCTTCGCTACATTGCTACGGGGGCTGGGATGATATCATAGGTTTTGGATTTACTCTCCCATGCATGTAATTGCTTAGATTATTATCTCCAAGCTTTAGAATGGCTAATACCATTATGACTATACAGTGGGGGCAGTAGGGTGAGCCACTTTACAGCAGGTCTTATAAGACACATAAACTCCCCTTTTCAATGTCAATGTTATTTGCTGCTATCATTAAGTGCCTTTGTAAATGAACTCCCTTGTTTCTTAGGGCGCAGACACATTTACAGCAGTGTCACAAGTGTGGCCCCTACATTACCACCCTTGCCCTGGCTACCAAAGCTCCTTGTGGTGCCATATCATATACAGGTATGGGGCCTGTTATCCAGAATTCTTGGGTCTCCATATCTGAAGTTTGCTAAAAAAAAAAAAAAAAAAAAAAAAGCATTTAAACATTAAAGGAGAACTAAACCTCGCTTTTGACAAAAGTCCCCACCGCTGGCCCCCTCCCTGCCTCCCCCCTGCACAGTCTTACCCCTGAATTCTTTCCCCTCTAGAAATAGTGACTGTACATGCAGAGTCAGCAGAGCTCACGGGCGCCATCTTCCAATGCTTCAGTATTCTTCGAGTCCATTCGGAAAAATTCTGCTGCTTTCGGCGCATGCGCAGTTGCATCGAACAGGAAGATTACTCCACTTGAGCATGCGCCAATACAGCGCTTACATTACGTACAATTTCGAAGCACCGAAGATGGTGTCTGCGAGCTCCGCTGCGCTGACTCTGCATGTGTGGTCACTATTTCTAGAGGGGTCAGAATTCAGGGGTGGAGGCAGGGAGGTGGTCAGTGGAGACTTTTGCCGAAAGGGGGTTTAGTTCTCCTTTAAATGAACCCAATAGGATTGCTTTACCTTTAATAAGCATTAATTATGCCTTAGTTTGGATCAAGTACAAGGTACTATTTTACTATTACAGAGAAAAAGGAAATTGTTTTTAAAAATTTCAATGATTTGATTAAAAGGGGTTTATAGACGGGTTTCTAGATGCCTGATCCCATACCTGTATACGATTGTTCTCAATAATATGGCAATAAGCAGTGAGCATGGCACACAGGCAGCTATTTTCCTGCAGCATGAGGGATTAGCCTGTGCCCTACCTGCAGATGAATCAAATTGATTATGATGTTGAGGAAAGTTCTCTGTTTTTTTTCCAAAAATTACTTACTTTCTACCCCAGACCTGCGCTCCTCTTCTTTAAAAATGCACTGCTCTGGTGCCATATGCTTTCATTCTCACAGGTTTCCCCTGCTGGACATATGCACAGTCTAGAATTGTCTGAAAAATGTCTATACGATGCAAACGCCCACCTAGGGCCACACAAGAAATCCCCAGGAGAATAATAGAAGATGGAAAGCTTTCTTCTACTGATCTTCATACCTGTTCCATGTTGTCAGTGCTGCTGCCTGGAAAACATTGGCCTTCTATAATAGCCGCCAATGTACATCATTATGATCACCCTCAGCAATCAGTACAGGTATGGGACCTGTTATCCAGAATGCTCGGAACCAGAGGTCTTCTGGATAAGGGATCTTTATGTAAGCTGGATCTTAAGTCTACTAGAAAATCATGAAAACCCAATTGGCTGGTTTTGCCTCCAATAAGGATTCATTATGTCAGAAAGTGCTTTCCAGGATTAAACTGCTGAATTCCATATTGTTTCTTATGTGCAGGAATCCTCTAAGACTGTGAGGGGTTTAAACTATTGCTTCTTTCAGCAGTAACCATCATTAACAGACAGGAGAGAAATGATCTTTTTGAAATTTTCCCATAGATTTTTCTCTCTAGAAACACCTAGAGGTACAAGTTTTGCAGGACTGGGTAGTATTAAACCTGTTCATTTTTTAAAAAATAATTCTTTTATTTAGCATGCTTAAAACATAGTATTACAGGCTGATAATACATACTGTATGCCCAGGATGCTTATTTATACAATAAACAAACTAACAAGTAAACTTGGTGTCGTGTCTCATTGGTGCACATAAGATGTATCACAATTACTCCTAAATACAGTGGGACACACAGGGATCATTCAGGGGTTGTGTTTACTTCATTGGGCAGGTCTATATCTGGAGGAGGACGTTAGTAAAGTTAAAGGCACACCTTAGGTCACAATGTGTATTTAGGGGTCCTGGTCAGCTTCTGCTTCTATCCATTGAACTCAGTGTTTATCACATTTTTGTGGACAGCCTCTTCTTATATACGTAAGTTTATAAAGAGGGATGACATTTTCAATCATGGTTTCCCGTATTGTAAGTGTCAGTCCCCCGCCGATTTCCAGAGTTGTGAAATCATTTCCCCCCACATACATCCCCCCATAGATAGCAGGGTTCTTTGTGTGTGACGGGCGACAATTCCTCATCCTGGTTAAGTGGCACAACTATTGGATCTAGTGGGAGCACTAGCCCTGTTCTATCTCTAATATATTTAGCTGCCTTCCCCCAAAAACACTGTAGCAGTGGGCAAATCCACACCATGTGGAAAACGTCAGCTGGGGAGTGCTGGCACCTAGGGCACTAGTCCCACATCAATAGGACCAGTGACAGTAAGTTAATTAGAGCATATGGCAACTCATCCTGGAAGGGAGGGGTATATTTATGTTCACCATGGTGAATTTCTTCCCATATAATCACATATTTACCAGAGACATCTGAAATGGTGTTGTGAGTGGTAATTGGGCAGGATTTGACTCTGAAGTAACTTGAGTGTACTGAGCGGTACATAGAGCCTAGCCAAGGCTTTAAGGGTGAGAATCTTAGTGCCAATCAAATGGGATTCCTGTAACATAATTGTACGGAATTAGCGCAAAACCATCGCACTTATCCCTGTAAGAGATCAAGTACAGAGCCTGTGTCTGTGTGCTGTAAGCTGTTACCTAGCAACCAGCTGTTCAGTGATTTCAGTGTAGCAGGAAGTGACACAGCAGCTAATGAGTGGCTGGCAGGAAGAGGAAGTGACAGATGCTGGCAGAAGAGAAAAGCCTGGCATAGAGAACCACACGGTGGACAGAAAGAAAGACTAGAGAGCTGCCGGCAGGCCCAGAGAGCTGAGAGGCTTCACCAAATGCAGACATTTGTATCAGGCTGCCACAGGGAAGCCATATACTGTGCCTGGAGAGACAGAGAGCATGAAAGAAATCCAGATTGGAGAAACCAGCATCAGCAGGGGATTTCCATCTGAGCATCCAAAGGGGTTGGTAGTCGCACTATGTGGGAAATTCACTAAGATTAGTAGTTGCGCCAGTGTCCGCTTTGCCGCGCTTCGCCAGGAGTATTTTCGCCAGCGCTACGCAAATTCACTAAAATCCGAAGTTGCGCTGAGGGGAAGCGTAAGGTTATGAAGTTGCGCTAGCGTTAATTCCCCAAGCAAAGCAAAGTTACGCTAGCGATGCTTAATTTGCATACGGCACCAAATTGAAGTTACAATGGAGGTATATGTAGCATCACTACACAAGCCTGCGAAACCTTCAAAACAGCAAATAAAATTTTTATTTTTCCCTACACATGTGCCCACTGAGTTAGGAAATGTAGGGGGGAAGGAGGGTAGCCCCAGAAAATGTTTCCATCTTTTTCAGCTTATCACCCATAAAAAAAGAAAAAACGCCAGCGTTTTTTTGGGACTTAGAAACATTTTTAACTTTTTTTGAAGCAATCCCTATCTACTCTATTGCACTTCGCCTGGTCTGAGGTGGCGAAGAAAGTCTGGCGTAAAAGGTAGCGTTCAGAATAATTTGCGCGCCAGTGAATTTGCGTAGTTACGTCCGTTGTGCAAATTCGCCAGGTGTAAGGGTGCGAAGTAACACTAGCGAATTTACGCCAGCGTCCGTGAATTGTGAATTAACGAAAATTCGCTACGCTGGCGAATTCACGCAAGCGTTGGGCGCTTCGTCGTTTAGTGAATTTGCCCCTATATGTCTGAATGTGCTGTACTCACCTGAAGAGAAACTGTAAAGCATCTGAAAAGGATTTGAAGTGAGTATTCTGTTTAAAGGGACAGTACCCTAAAAAAGTGCTTGAAGATACAGAGACTGTTTTGTGGAAGGACATTAAAGGACTTTGCCTTCTTGACTTAGGTAGATAGTCAGCACAAGTTAGTTAGTGAGGCCTTACTCCCACCTGGTTAGGAGTGCTATTTGTACTAGTTGGTCATTTAATTTTAGATAAACAGTTATTCAGCTTAAAAAATACTGTGTGTGTTTTTTCACTGTATTCCTCGTGGGGCCACCTGGAGGCGCATTTCCGGTCTTTGTTTATTTATTTTTTTATTGTTCTAAACATATTATTAAAACAGCAGTTGGTACAGTATGTAATGCTATGGAGACGTATGACCCGCTTGTCTTATTTTACATCACTGAGACAATATTTAACTGTAAAGGTCATACATATTTATTTGCTATACCAAGTAAGGATTCAGCTGACATCAGGGTGATCATGTGAAATGTGGCCACATCTGTGCATAGGGAAGTTGTAATGATCCCAATGTTTTGCTTAAGTGCCGGTCAATCAATTGTCGTGTTTCAGTCCTTTTTCAGAATCACTGCTGACTCCCATCAACTTTTATATTGGCTTATCAATTCACTCAGGCTGTTGGTAATCCTGAGAGGTGGGGGACAGGGCTTTACAGCATGTCACCAGGGGTTGTTCACATTTAAATTTACTTTAAGTATGATGTTGTATGATGCAATTGGTTTTAATTTTTATTATTTGTGGGGTTTGAGTTATTTAGCTTTTTAATCAGCAGTTTTCCAGTTTGCAATTTCAGCAATCTAGTTGCTAGGGTCCAAACTGCCCTAGCAACCATGCATTGATTTTAACAAGAGGCTAGAATATGAATAGGAGCAGGCCAGAGTAGAAAGATTAGTAATAAAACAGAACAATAGCAATACATATTTAGACTTACAGAGCATTTGTTTTTTTTAGATGGGATCAGTGACCCCCCATTTGTAAGCTGGAAAGAGTCAGAGGAAGTAGGCAAATTATTCAAAAACTATAACAAAAAAATAATGAAGAGTAATTGAAAAGTTACTTAGAATTAGCCATTCTATGACATACTAAAATTTAACTCAAAGGCGAAACACCCTTTTAATGAACTGAGGTAACCAGAGAGCCATTGTGCTATTGCTCCTTGGTGCTTCACAAATCAGCCCCTAGACAATCACTAACCCTGCTTCAGCATATATTCAAAGAATGTTTAACGTGAAACAGATCTGGAATTAGTGTATTGTCCTTTATTGGCATTGCACAATAATCAATGTAATAAAATATACAGGTATAGGATCTATTATCCAGAATGCACGGTACCTCTGCATAACGGATCCTCGGTAATTTGAACCAAAGTCTGCTAAAAATTATTTAAACATTGAATAAACCTAATAGGATTGTTTTACCACCAATATGGATTTATTCAACTCCATTTGTTTAAACTGGAGTCTATGGGAGATGGGCTTCCTATAATACTGAGCTTTCTGGATTTTGGGTTTGCGGATTAGGAATCCATAACCAAAGTGTTGATATAATGAATATACTGTGGTGTAAGTGCTTCTATTCAGCTCTGTAGACTTATGCAGAATATTTGAGTGCATTGTAAATAAATGATTATAATAGTATAGTTATCTGGCTTCCCACAGGTGTTTTCAAGCATTACCACTCATTATGAACCAGAGGTGAGATCACAGAGTACTCAGGCAGGTAGAGCAGTGAAAGTAAAAATGTTATTGGCATTATATGTTATGTTTTTTAACAGGAATGCCCTCAGTGGTTTTGCTGTGGGTTGTATTGTAGCTTTCAATGAAGCGTTTGTGTCTTATCATATTATGCTGTGGCCTGTTGTGTTCTTTCTTCAGCCTCTTGCCCTGGTCACCTGGGGCTCCACTCTGGAGATGTCACATATAGATCTCTGTGAAGTTAGAAACTGGCTAACGGCCAACATGGACAGGACTAAAGAACAAGAAATGGACATGGATGGTTTGTATCAGGATTTGCTTGACCGGCCATCGTCAGTGTTCTTTGATAAACATGACAAGAAGCTTTGCCCCAAAATTTGCTGCCAGGTAAGAAACAAATCTCTTCAAGTTTTGCCAATAGATTTTCACCGAGCTGTTCAATGCAAAGTTCTGGCTAAGACGGAAATGACACCTTACTACTGATCTTAGCAGGTTATTTTAATATTGTATTTCCCCATGTTTGGGCCGTGCAGTGATTCAGATAGCCGTGGGTATCCACAATGGTAGGTGGGCATTGAGCAGTTCATTGGCAATAGAGTGCAAGTATGGAGAGGATGTGGGTTGAATTACCAGCAGGTCAGGTCTAGAACATTTGACTCTTATAAAATCTGGGCACCAAAAATGTTGTTGTACAGGGCCCCGTGATTTCTAATGGCGGCCCTGCCTACAGGCGTTGGATGGCTTTTAAGCAAGGGATGAAACACAAGGTTTCTAAAAACAGCTCTTAATCCAAAATTAATTCAGGGACTGGTCCAACTGACATCTGGGAGTCAGGAAGGAATTCCCCCAGCCCCAGGGCTTCAGATTGGTAGTTTTTTTTGCCGTCTCTGGATTCACTAGCAGTTGTGCATGTTGCACTTGATGGACACATTTTTTCTTTTCAACCTCATCTACTATGTTACTATGTGAGAATTGGATGCATGTAAGGTGCTGTATTTATATAGCATTTGCCCTATACAGTTTTCCACATTACACATTAACAGCGAAAAAGAAGAAGCAATAAAGAGCAGAGCCACCTATACGTGGCACTCACAATAATTTGCTTCTGTTTAGCCCTTTATTTTTTACCTTTTACATTAGTCCACAAATATATAGAGCTGTTACATTTATCAGTGTCTATAAATCTTTCTATTTAGGAGTTTACAATGCAGTGCAGTGAAATATGGAAATGGTGAAGAAGGGTCTATAGATAAAGAATGTAGATAATTGTCAGCATGTCATGCTTCAATAAAGACATACGTCCCACTAAACCTCCAATAAGGTTTGGAATTCTGGCAGCATAGATAGGCGCCATTTAAAATAGGAGTTCCTCTAAGCAACAACTTGGTGTTTGTCCTGATAATGGCCACCAGCCTACTAATATGTGGGAACTGTTGAGGTAATCAGCAACTTCCAATTTCCCCTGAAGGAGCTGAAGTGAACACAGTATCTCAGCACAGTTCTGGAACTCTTGATACAATTAGCATCAATCAGTGTAGATGTAATACAACTCTGTTAGCAGTTCCATTTGATAACCCTTGTGGACTGCAGGGATTTCAGCTCTGCCCCTTAATGGTTTTACTAATAAATCATATTCTCAACTTTAAACATTTTTTCTTCTCTGTAGTGCCATAGCAATGTCCTCTGTAGTGCCAATGGCTCTCCATTGTCGCTCCATGTTGCCTGCCTGCATGACACTGCTGGTGGTCACATGACTCACCTAGTTCAGTTACTTGTTCAGTTGGTTCAGGCCAACTGCTGTTTGGACAGTGAGGAGAAGAGACATGGAGTGAGAGTGGCGATAGATAAAAGTAGATAAATTGCGATAGAGCTTAAATAAAATTAAAAAAAACAGTATAGGAGGAGAGATTAACATGGAGGTGACGAAGAAGAGGAGTCGGAATTCGGAGGAGGAAGGACAAGGCAAGAAAAGGAGATGGAGTGATGGAGATTTAGAAGAGAAGAAGAAAAGCCTGGTGAAAAAGAAAACCAGTGAAGATGGGGGCAGTAAAAGGAGAAGGAGAGAAAGGGAGCTGGAAGAGAAGAAGAAAAGCCCTAAAGAAAGGAAGACCAGTGGAGATAGGAGCAATAACAGAAGGGGTGATGGTGATTTGGAAGACAAGAAGAAAAGCCTGGTGAAAAAGAAGACCAGTGAAGATGGGGGCAGGAGAATGAGTGAAGGACAGATAGAAGAGAGGAAAAGCTCCATACAAAGGAAGAACTGTAGAGATTGGAGCAATAATAGAAGGAGTGAAGGTGAGTTAGAAGATCAGAAGAAAAGTCAAATGAAAAAGATCAGTGTAGATGGGGGCAGTAAAAGGAGAAGGAGTGAAGGACAGGTAAAAGAAACGGAGAAAAGCCCCATGGAAAGGAAGACCAGTGAAGATGGGAGAAATAAAAGGAGAAGGAGTGGAGATGAGTTGGAAGAAAAGAAGAAACACCCCATGGAAAAGAAGACCCGTCAAGATGGGAGCAATAAAAGCAGAAGGAGTAAATTAAAAGACAAGGAGAAAAGCCCCATAGAGAAGAGTGAAAAGTTACAGTTAGAAGAAAAGAAAAGTCAGTTGGAAAAGACCAGTAAAGGATTGAATAAGGATCAAAAATCAAGAAGTCCAGAGGATCCCTTAGAAGGTAAGAAAACACAGTTGCCGCTTTTGTGCTTAATCTCTCCCCTAACTTGCTAATAAGAAGTGGCCCCATAGGATCTATGCCCTAACTTGCTGGGATGTCTTTTTATCAGGATTTCTGCAATTAATTTGTTTGCCTGATGTTTATAGCTTGCTGATTTACCCAAGGTCTTGTTCTGACTAAAAATTACCCATCTATTTATTTATTCTTTCTTCTTCTTTTTTAATCTTGGTATGAAACTAGGGCTGGTTTACTATAAGGGAAAATAAAAATCACCAGTGATATTGCCAGTATCAACCAATCAGGGCTGGTTTTCTATAGTATAGGAAATTAGTAATATCAGTGATGATGCCAATGTCAACCAATCAGAACTGCTTTCATCTTCTACCTTGTATGTAACTGTTCAAATCTAATTACTGATTGATTCTGATGAACATCACTATCACTAATGGTCTGCCGTGTCAATATGTCAGAAACCCAGGCTTCCAGCATTTCTCAATATATAATCAAAGGCTTAAGTTTTCTGGGAGATGTATTCATGGGGCCATCTGGGGGAGGCACATAGGTGTAGGTGTCCCCTCTCCAGTCCCTTGTGCTGCCTCATATTAAGGAGCCCTGCCTTATGCTTGCTGATGGGTTTATTAATATATGCTATGTACAGGTTATTTGTAATACAAGGTACTAATGGAGTTTTTTTCCCTAACTAGGTGGAAGCGCAGTGAAGAAACTCTGTGTGGATATCAGCAGACCTGTCCCCCTGGATATTAAGAACTACAGGTTTTATTCAGAGCTGGGAAAAGGAGGCTTTGGCCGGGTAAGTGAAAGGCTTCCCAGGAATTCTCTTAGTATAAATCATAGGGAAGCAGAAAACATAGGCGAGAATAAAGTAGTTTAGTATTATTACTCATTGTTTTGTAAATACAGTTCTAAGAATATCATTATAAAGTGGTGATATAGAACGGTGACATTTATGTTGGGGAAGGAATCACTGGAAGATACTGTTTCTAATAAATTGGGGAGACTATTTATTATTCTCCACCTACGGTGTAAAGTGAAAACAGATAACTTTTTTATTTTAGCCTCTCAATGTTTAGCGTTTACCTTTACATACACCATGTCATATCTAATATTTGCCCTTTGTTATTAGGTGATGTTGGCTTCGTTTACACCTAAGAAGCAACTGGTAGCAGTAAAGATCATGCAGAAAAGTCCAGACAAGAACAACTTCAACATCATGATGAAGGAGGCCCGAGTGCTGTCGGTCGCTAGAGGAAGCACATTTTTATGCCATTCCTACGCAGCTTTTCAATCAGAGGTAAATACTGCTTTTAATTGCATATAATGGGGCAAATTCACTATGCGCCGAAGCGCCTAACGCTAGTGTCAATTCGCTAGCGTTGGGCATTTTCGTTACTTTGCAAATTCACTAACGGACGCTGGCGTAACTTCGCTAGTGTAACTTCGCACCCTTACACCTGGCGAATTTGCGCAACAGACGTAACTACGCAAATTCACTAATGCGTGCAGTGTTCTGAACGCTACCTTTTACGCTAGACTTCCTTCGCCACCTCAGAACAGGCGAAGCACAATAGAGTAGATAGGGATTTCTTCAAAAAAAGTAAAAAAAATTTCTAATTCCCAACGCCGTGGTTTTTTCTAAATTATGTGTGATAGGTTGAAAAAGATTGAAATATTTTTTTGGGGCTCCCCTCCTCCCCCCCTTCATTTCCTAACTTATGGCAACTTAACTATCCAGTGGGCACATGTGTAGGGCAAAATAAAAATTTTATTTGATGTTTTGAAGGTTTCCCAGGCATTTGTAGTGCTGCTACATATTCCTCCATTGAAATTTGAATTTGGCGCCGTATGCAAATTAACCATCGCTAGCGTAACTTCGCTTCGCTTAGCGAATCAACGCTAGCGCAACTTCGCAACCTTACCCTACCCCTGAGCGCAACTTCGGATTTTAGTGAATTTGCGGAGCGCTGGCGAAACTACGCCTGGCGAAGTGCGGCAAAGTGCGGCGAAGTTACACCTGGTGCAACTCTGAATCTTAGTGAATGTCCCACAATGTCTTTAAATGGAATCTAGCATTAAAATTAACTTTAAAGTGATACCGACACTAAAAATTTTCTTTTCAAACTATTAATCTACATTAAAAGTTACCTATAGGTCATGTTGATTGTTTTTCGCTGAAAGTTCTGCTTTTGTAATTGACACTTGAAGTTCTTAAACCTGACTGTTTTGCCAACCTGACTGTCCAATCTTAACCGGTCAGTTAGAGTTTCTAATGCTAACGGATTTCTGCTCCACAAATATGGCAGCCTCCTCATAGAGGAACGGGGTAGTAAGAAAGGTAATGTAAAAACTTCCGGCAAATATTTTTATGGCAAAATTATAAATCACATTCAAAGACAATGTTATGAAAGATAATGAAAAAGATTATTTTCTGATGTCCTTATCTCTTTTAGCATAATTAGACCAGTGTTAGACAAACTATGCGGTGGGGTCTCATTTGCTCCTCATACATGGCTGTTTCTATATCTCCATGGAGCGCCAAGATGTTGCTTTCCACTTATTCACATTACCACTTCTATTCAGACAGTTTTAAAGTTTTTGGGTGGGAGGCTGGATGTTCTAGGTCTCACCTTCTTCTATTCTCTCTTTAACAGCTGGAATCCTTCTTCGTCCTGGAGTATGCCAGCGGGAAATCTTTAATGCAAATGATTCTTCGCAAAGGAAATCTGCCAATGGCAAGAATCATGTAAGTGACATTAGGACCCATTTACAGTACATGGGACAGGGAGCAAACTGGAAAGAATAGATGCAGCCCACCATGTTTTTCATACTTTGCTCACTGCCTACCTCTTGGCCCTTAATAGGTTTTTGTTCTCTGGCAGCAGTGTATTACCGAGGGACAAGCTTGAGTAGCAGTGTCCCCTTTCCTGCACCCGAACTTGTGTTTCATTCAGGTGGCAATCTTTAGATTATGGCCAATACTAAAGGAGTTGTTAAAAGATGCCATAGACTTGCAATATCACCCCTCCCAGCTGCCCCAACCAATGGCCCATTGTAGATGAATTGCATTAGAAACTGTACTTTTTATACTTTGCACATTTCATACATTTCCCTTTTTTATTTCTCTGATTTAATTTTACTGATATGAACAGGACATGTTTAAGGAATTGTAGCTGGATCACTTTAATGGATTTTCTCTGGGACAGTGTTACTACAGCTCTTTTATAAGTAGAAAACGCTGGGCACTTGAATGGGCTGAATTTGTTCCCATAACAAGTTACATATGTAGCATGTTTGCCTGTGCTGTCAGTAAGATGTGTTCTGCACCCTTTTGTATGTTACACTTAGATATTTGCATCAGATGCAAGCACAGAGAACACTGCGAGGCAACTCTATAGTTAACTGTAAAAAATCCTATGTAATGAATGTGATATAGGAACGATGATGATTTTCTTTTTGTAAAAGGTTCTACACAGCGGAGATGGTGGTTGCTGTCCAGTTCCTGCACTCTAAGGGCATCATTCATCGGTGAGTAAATTCTCAGTATATTGTGTTGTCTCTATGTGCTTTCTGACACATAGATTCACTGAGTGATGATGGACTGTCACCACTACATGTGCTGTAGGCAAGCATTTCCCATAGTAACTACTCATCTCTCCCAACTCCTTTTAAATTAGCCAATACAAGAAAGCACTTACACAGTCAGACTGCAGGGTGCTGTTAGAAGTCATGGGACCCCTATACTACATAGAGCCATATAAGCCCAGGTTTTTATCCCACTGCCAGGTTGGCCCCTCACCCCTGTGGGAGGTGGGCAAATCCAATAAAGTAAAACATGGCCCCAATTAAAAGAATATAGAATATGTTATAGAACACACACTCCGTTCTGCTCAAACACGTCAGCATCCCCACCCAAACACTACTAATTCCCTCTGCAGGTCCAATATCTTTTTTACTCTATGAATTGTACCTTCACATTTCTTTGGGTTCTCTGTTACTATGGGCCCCCTGCAGGATCCCCACTCTGATGGCAGCCTACTTATAGTGGCAGTGGAGGGCAATTTTGGGCATTTTGGTCCCAAGAACTGTTACCTATGTAACTTGCTCCTAATGCTTATCCTATAGTGACCTGAAACCTGACAACGTGTTGGTGGACAGATACGGCCATATCAAGATCTGCGACTTTGGCCTCGCCGCAGAGAACATCTTCGACCAGACAAGAACCAACGGAGTAATAGGAACCCCTGGATACCGCGCACCAGAGGTGACAACAAACATTTAAAATACAAACATATTCACCTTTAATTTAACCTTTAGTCTCATGCAGAGAGTGATATTCTGAGACAATTTGAAATTGGTCTTCATTTTAAATGATTTTTTAATTATTTAGCTTTTTGTTCAGCTGCTCTCTATTTTGGAGTTCCAGCAGCTATCTGTTTGCTAGGGTTTAATTTAACTTAGCAACCAGAGCCTGAATTGAATGAGATACTGGGAAATTAAAAGGAATGGGCCTGAATATAAAGATAAGTAATAAAAAGTTTCAGTAACAACAAAACTGTAGCCTTATAGTGCGATTTGATTTTAGCGGAAGGTATCACTAAACCCCATCTCAATCCTGGAGAGAAAGGCAAATAGTTGAAAAACTATAAAAGATAAAAAATGAAGACCAATGCAAAGGTTGCTAAGAATAAAACTTAATTGAAAGAGAAGATGCCCTTAATACTAATTTATCGCTTCGGTAGATAGAGAGGTCTGATTCAATCAGTGCAGGGTTGCTAAGAATGTTATGTTATATCTCTGATAATTCCACATGTATTGGATCTGTGCTCATTTAATATTAATTAATATTATTAATATATTAATTAATAGTAATACAGAAGTTAAATGTAATCCATCTGCAATTTAATATGGAAATAACACGTTATTTTGTATTCTGCAAGTACCCTATCAAGTTCATGACTCATGTTTTCTCTGTAATCATTTTATGTCATAGGTTCTATC
Source organism: Xenopus laevis (assembly GCF_017654675.1). Classification (NCBI taxonomy): domain Eukaryota; kingdom Metazoa; phylum Chordata; class Amphibia; order Anura; family Pipidae; genus Xenopus; species Xenopus laevis. Next base: position 32,598,675 of record NC_054373.1, read on the forward strand.
AAAGGCAGAGTATAACGCAGGCGTGGATTGGTGGTCTTTTGGGATTACCATGTACCAAATGGCCACGGGCAGCTTGCCATTTTCACCATCAGGCAGTATTTTAAGGCAATTCTTTGCAATAAAGAAGAATACGCCTTATTACCCATATTATATGAGCAAGGAAATGCTGGACCTCCTGCCGAAGGTAAATATGAGCCAAAGCAGAATTACAGAATAATATATATATTAAGAAGGTACATGACACAGCACCTGCAATATTGAAATTCATGTTCATGTTTCTTTTTAGCTTTTGGAGATGGATGAGAATCAGCGGATCGGTGTCAACGGAAACATCAGGGAGCACGCTTTCTACAGCACAGTGAAGTGGGAAGAGCTGGAGAACCGGAGAGTGAAAACCCCTTTCCAGCCAGGAATGGTAAATACATGTGATATATATGATACATCCACCCACTCTCACACTGCAGAAAAACTGCTGCTCTTTTTTACTCATCCACCACTTGGTAGGCCAGAGGTCTTCGGAGCTTTTGGGTTAAGGCTCCCAACATTGGTTTGGGATTCACTTAGATATGAAAACATGTGGCTAACAGTAACTTTCCTAAAGTTCTAGTAATATCCAAGACTGATAAAACACAATTCACCTTCAGATTTGACCCAACCTGGATTTGGTCGCCACTGTGGTTACTGCTGTAACAAAGACAGATAATCACGTGTCCATAGTGAAATGAATGGGTCCCTTATTCATTTATTGACCGTTTCCTTTTTCAATAGCTCATTATTTGGCCTTCAGAAACTTTTTGTAATTTTATTTCTAAAATAAAGTTGTTGGGTTTTGGTGGATAGTGATAGTCTGATTTTAACTTTCCCCTGCTTCTCATTTTCTCATTTTTGGGCATTAATATCTGAATCCAGTAATCACTTTTTACAGATAATTAAAGCCACATATTAAGTTACGACTTATCTTGAGTGAAATAAAGTATGTAAGAAGCACCTTGTTTCCTTTCATATAGCCATCAGCAGATGACTTCACTGAAATCCCGCTGTCATTCTCCTCTCAAATTCGGAACGAGGAAACCAACTTGGCAGATTTCTCCCACGTGGATCCCAGCTGGAGTTGGCAGGAGTAAGGCATTGGTTCTAATATGGGAAAGCATCAATACTGCCTGGACATAGCAACAACCTGGGCCAATTGACATCATACCCTCTATGGCAAGCTGCACCTCTCAACAGCTCATCCACCTGCGTCTGCCATCAATGTCGCCACCACACGGGATCCCTGGCTTTGACTTGGAGAAGAGAAAAAGAAAGAACGGAAGAGTTAACCATCGTGAGTATAAATGTTATATGAAATGAGACAGTGTAGAGTAATGTAAAAGATTAGGCTGGTTTTAGGTCTTTAGATAAAATGTTATACAATAGTTTATTGACAGGATAATAGATATTATATAACTATTGACAGGCAAGCATCTAGAATAAGGTAGAAAAGAAAACATATGCTCTATAGAAACTTTTCTTAAAATACATCTAAAATCATTTTCTTTTAGGGAAGGTAGGGCGGGTTGTTATCACTCAGCAGCCGCTGAGCTCCCTAATGGTAAGTAGTGGTAAGTATACCCCCTGGAGACCTGATTATATAGGGGTTTATTGTTATCACCTTACCATTGTATCTATATGTGTGTGTATGTGTGAGAGTGAGTGTGTGTATGTGTTAGAGTGAGTGTGTGTGTCTGTGTGTGAGAGTGAGTGTGTGTGTGTGTTAGAGTGAGTGTGTGTGAAAGTGAGTGTGTGTATGTGTTAGAGTGAGTGTGTGTGAGAGTGAGTGTGCATGTGTATGTGTTAGAGTGAGTGTGTGTATGTGTGAGAGTGAGTGTATGTGTATGTCCGAGTGTGTGTGTGTCTGTGTGTGTGTGTATGTGTGTGTGTGTGAGAGAGAGAGAGAGAGAGACAGAGTGTGTGTGTGTGTGAGAGTGTGTGTGTGCATCAGTTGAATTAGCTATTTGCAATGCTCACCCATTCCTTGAACAGGAGAACACGGAGTTGAATTCCCTTTTGGAATCCGCAAGCATTTCTGTATTGGAAATGACCTGTTCTCCCTTTCAAGGAATCAGTCACTAGTATCAGGTTATTTTTATAACCTGGTGCTTCATTAATGGCATGCCAATACGGGAGCAATAGAATTGGACCCGTACACTCCCTATGTGGCATTGTATTTCCTTTACAAGGCTACTGTCGATCCAGGGACATGTCCGATTGCCATTTTGGAGTCAGGAAGGAATTTTTTTCCCCTTCTGAGGCAGATTGGAGACCGCCTCAGAAGGGGGTTTTTTGCCTTCCTCTGGATCATCTAAATTTATTTAATTGCAAATAATTGCCCATTAAAATATAAATATAACCTAAATACAACCCCACGAAAATGGAAAAGGCATGTCAAAAACTAAATTAAATAGGGATGTCCCAGGTTGACGTTTATAAAACATTAGTTAGAGGGGAGCAGGGTTCTTGGGGAGGCTACTAAAAGAAGAACGTATTTATTATTATATACTGTAGCACACTTCCTTTTGGGGTTATGTTAAGCCTCCCTTTATCTCCATTATTATCATCACCACCTATGTACAGGAGAGGACGAAAGGATGAAAAATCAACTGCAGTCAAGAACAGCAATAATTATAGCATGTGTGATATTCTGGAATGTGTATGAATGTTGTATGGTTGTGTGAGATATGTGTGTGTGAATGTGAATATTGGCTCTGTTGTAACAACTAGTCCAAAATACCTGGGTCCATATTTAGAATAAATTGCAGGTCAGCTCAAGGATGGGGGGAAAGGTTCATAAACAGACTGGGCAGAGGTGTATGACCCAAAATGCCAACTAGGAACAAACGTATTCTTACCATAGTCATATGTAGTCAGCTTAATAGGTCCATCATGATTCCTGTATCAGTACTGTGTATATATCATCTAAAACTAAAAATCAAAATTTTAAACTAAATCTAAATATGTTTGAGTAAAAGTAAATCTAAATATGTAAAAGCCAATGATGTGTGTGTGTGACTAGTCAGATACCTCTCAGTATTTGCTGAAGAGGAAAGGTCCCATGACAGTTTATGTCACTCCATGCAGGACCAGAGAGGAAACTATTGCAGCAAGTGATAGGGTGAGCCATTTGCTGCAATAGATGTGTGAATGGACAGTAACAAGAGTTGAAGCCTTGACGTGGCGTTACTGCTCACATGGGTAACCATGTGCTAATTCAACCACTTGTGAGACTTGATTCTAACATGTTATTATTAATAGTATGCAAATTGCCTTCACCTCCTACTACTTAATATATTCCAGCTTTGTGCAGTGTTCATGAGTCATTCTGATCTATTCTTTTCAGTTTTCATGGTGGAAGTGGTAGAATATATATATATGAGTAACAGGGCTTTACAGCTCCAGCAGATCGTAACCAGAGAGCACTGTGCTTATTGCTGCTCGGAGGATGCACAACAAGCTCTAACTCTTAGGAGGGTGTTTAACTTGAAACTGTTCTTTGATAAATGTATTGTTCTTTATTGCTGGAGGGCATTGCAGGGAAATCACTGGAATAAAGTTTCTAACTAAAGTGTCACTATAATGAATATGTTGTGTTGTAGGCGCCTCTGTTCAGCTCTGTCCACTTACCAGTTTCATTTTCATTGCAGTTAAACATTCACATTCATACATGTCCTGGGAGACACTGGCCTTTTCCAGTTCAGGTATGTAATTGTCCAGGATTTCCACTCATTGTACAGGACTGGCTGCACTCAATTGTTACTTTCACTTCACTCCTGGAATCTTTTCATCGCATGGCGCTGGCATTACAGAAATAAATTGCACTTCTTTACTTCCTTGTGGAATGGACTGCTACAGGTAAAAACAAGCCATCAGCACTGCCAGAACTGCAAATAGAAAAAAAGATAGAATAAAAATAGTAATGATACATTGTGATTTTCATTCTTTATAGTAACAGCAGGAAATAAGATATTTTTAAAAACAATCAAATAAAAAACTGTTGGAGACTTACCTAGATATAGGCAGGCTGGAGGTGCTGGAGGGAACTATGTGGCCCAAAATGACATGGGAAAATGGCTTGAGGTGTCAGACCAGGTACAATTTCCAGTGTGGGGGTAATTTCAGATGCAAAGCGTTGAAAATTATTGATTGTGCAATCACTATAAAATATCAATGGAGGCAATTGTGGCTTATCTAAAGGGTATGGATGTTCTCCCCTGGCTTGTGTGGGTTTCCTCCAACACTCCAACTACATACAGGCAGGTTAATTGGCTCCTGATAAAACTGATCCTTGTATGTGTGAATGTAATAAATTAGATTGTGACCTTAGATTGTAAGCTCTGTTGGGGAAGGGACTGATGGGAATGATGTATAATCTCTGTAAAAGGCAGCAGAATATTTCAGCATGTTGTCAATAAAGGATGATGATAACAATATAGTTGTCTATCTCCCCACAGGTGTTTCCAAGTATAACCATCGAAAAGGTAAGGATAAGGTCACACTGGGCGATTTGGGGAGATTTAGTCGCCTGGTGACTAATCGCCTCAATCTCCCCAAATGCTTTACCTCTGTCTTGCGCCGGCTAAAATGAAAAATCGCCTACGGCATGGCACACGCGTCGCTTCGTATTCCGAAGTCTTCCGAAGTTTCCTAAATCTCCCCAAATCGCCCAGTGTAACCTTACCCTAAGAGGCACAACTGTCACACCAGTGACATTGTTTAAGCATCTGCACGGCATTACTCATCCCGCACCTTTCACAATAGAAGTTTGGAGTCTAGATATTGTACAAATGAGCAAATAAAAATAATTGAAATAAACACATTCAACACTCATAACTGGATTACATGAACCTGTTTGATTTTGTTTGTGATGATCTGATGCTTGAGCTTGATGGATCTGAATCTACCATAAAACACATTTTGTATCTTGCTATGTGGGAAGCATTTGGGAACAAATACACATAGACAGAAATTGATTGGGGTACATACACATGCACATACGTGTTGGTTAACGCACCCAATAACATAGGGTTTATCTTATGATGGTAGCCACTATACCAGGGGTCCCCAACCTTTTTTGGCCCTGGGACCAAAAAAGAGGCAATTTTTTTTTCAAGGACCGGGGGGAGGTCGGGGACGGTGGGGCGGGGGGGTTAAGGAAGGTTGCCAGTGGGAGTAAGAGGGGTCGGCGACCAATTTGGGTGAAATTCGAGCACCACGTTCATTGTTAGGCGGCCCAGTTCAGGACTGTCCGCTGCCCGGTTCTTGGCCGCAGCCCGGTGGTTGGGGACCCCTGCACTATACAATTGTGTCCTTTAGAGCATGGCTATCCAACAGTAGGACAAACAAGCCAGATGTGTGCCTCCAAAAGTTCCTTATCCATTACACCATTATTAAATAATACTGTTACATCTAAGGTTCCTGCAGGTTAACGTGATGTGCAGATTCATACTAGTGCAACCACTGCCATTATCTGCTTATTATGTTTCCAAGCCTCTCTTATGTCAGTGATACATGGCCTTCAAACGTGCCCATTAAACAGCAGATTTTATCTTCACTCCTCACAACAGTGTTCATATTAATGTGTCTTCAGAATTAGTGAAACACATTCAAGCTGTGTGTGTATCCTTCATAGATTCGAATTAAAAGTGCCACAAGTGACCAAACTATCATTAAAGGTAGTAAATGGCAGTCTAGATTCATTTTATTTGCTGGGGACCCCAAACTACAAGCCTTTTGAGTAGGAACAACTACAATTTTAGCTCTGAATTACTTTTCAAGAAGAGGGGAGGATGATGGGAGTTCGGTCAAATATGGCTCACATCAGTTCACAATCAGTGAATTTTTTTCTTACAGAACATATGGACTGTGGTAAGGGTGTTCGTTGCCTATAGCAGCCAAATGTTGATAAACTTGCCCTAAATCCCCTGGCAATATACGTTGTTTTGTAAAATGATAGGGCTTTATTGACCACTTCCATCTATCCAAGGTTCTGCTTTCATTGGAGGTAACTGTGCCAAGTGTCAGTCGCAGGGCGAGGTTCTAATACAAAGGCAAATACCTGGGACCAGTACTTGAAAATGTATGGTCAGCACCATATAAAAATATATAAAATAATAAATATAAATTTGTTTAAGCTTGTCTTTGGCTGATACCATTCAAACTAGGAGATGCCGCAACATTGTAGCCCAGTTTTTTCAATGAAGGGAGGTATATCTGCCGACCATTTTCCATAGCAGGCGAGTTGCTTTTGGTTGTTGGGAGCATAAGGACTTGAGAAATCTAGGCAGAAATATGAAGCTGGAGCTTATTTTGAAAGATAGTAGCTTCCAGTTTAGGTCCATCGAGTGAAGACATGCCGCATACTTGAGCTGCCAGTACCTAAAACATATGTTGGGAGTTAGACCTTCTGTAACATGCAATTGGTCTAAATGGTGGAAATCCTGTAAGCATTTGATCCCTAATCGGACGCACCGCTGAAAGTCGGAGAAACCATTAAAGTGCTGGAGACCAGGCTTCACCAGAGTGGAGTGTTGGGAGAGTAGATTGAATCTCCTTTAGGTGGCAGGAGTTTTTGTGCAGTGGTCCAAGCCTTCAATCTAGTGATCATAGAAGTGGTAATGGTTTGGTGTACCTCCCTGTCCCCTTATGGCAGAGCTCTTAATGTTTCCAGGGATCCCAGCACCACAATCTCTATAACAATAGCAGGGTTAGAATAGACCTGATTCACACCACCATGGAACAGTAACCAAGATAGCTGCTAAATAATAAAGATAAAAGTCATGCATAACCCCCTGTAAATACCAATCTTTGAAGCACAGGTATAAAAAACCTAAAGTCCTTATTGTTTCAAATAAACAGGATAATCAGATAATTCTGTTGTTTAAAGAAATATTTAGGCAGCCATCAGGGAGTGTTCCTAAAGACTTATAACAGGAGTGCCCAAACGTTTTGCACCGAGGGCCAGAGGGGAAAATGTGTGGGGGCCGACCATTCAGCCTGACACTCTTTGAACCATTAATTAAATTACAGGAATCGAGTAATCGTAGCAGTAATATTTGGGCACATTAGTGAAATGATCTGCCACTTGGTCTATACTGAAGCTGATTGGTCGGACTTCGTTAAAATCGGTCGTTCGGCAAGAAAAATCTTTGTGTCTATGGGATTAGACCTTTGCTATAGGATTCCTGATCGTACTGTGCTGGGGGGCCTCATTATTATTAATTTCATGATGGAGGCTGAGGGCCGGTGTAAATTTAAAAAAGGGCCACAATTGGCCCCCGGGCCGCACTTTGGACATGCCTGATTTATAGGAATTGGGGATAGGAACTGCATTTTAATAAGATTAACAAGATTTAGAAGTTCCTTTCCCAGATTATAATCTTCTTTATCAAATTTGCCTTGTGACAAGGGGGAAATGCAAATGTTGGGCAGCCCCCTAGCGAATTCAATCTGAAATTCCCTGATTCTATAGTACAGGTATGGGACCTGTTATCCACAGTGATTCTATGCCTCCTGTGATGCCGCCCCCCTGCTCCCCAGTGCTTACCTTTTTTTCTACTTCTTTGGTACTGAGGACTGCAATTTTTCACACTCACACTCCACTCCCTTTGGCTAAATCCAGCAGCAGATAAGAAACATTTCAATTCCGAATATGAGCATCATTGAAAAGTTTGATACATTTTTAATCACCTGCAGTCCAACATAATCTCACTCTCACGGCTCAAAACTTTATCTAGAGAAGCGCACAATGCAAATCAGATGTTCTGCAAGGATGGCTTTATATAAACTGCATTTATTCCCCCTGAGGTTTGCGGGCCACAAATGAAGGACCCATGGGCCACCAGCGATGTACTAGAAAATCATGTAAATATTTAGAGGCCCATTTATCAAAGGCTGAATTTCAAATTCATGTGATTTTTTTTTTCCAATTTGAATATACTCACAATTAGACTGGGAGTTTATTTAAGAAAAACTCGAATGTCTAATATTTTTTTTCAAATTTGATATTGCGTTTCTTTCCACAAAACCAAAACACAATTATTAATATCAAGAGTTTGTTACAAAATGTCCAAAAAGAAAGGAACCACCAGAAGAGTTATTGCAGTCGCACAATCCAATATAGGTATGGGACCTGTTATCCAGAATGCTTGGGACCTGGGGTTTTGCAGATAACAGATTTTTCCGTAATTTGGATCTTTATACCTTAAGTCTACTAGAAAATCATGAAAATATTAAATAACCCCAATAGGCTGGGTCTGCTTCCAATAAGGATTAATTATATCTTAGTTGGGATCAAGTACAAGGTACTGTTTTATTATTACGGAGAAAAAGGGAATCCTTTAAAAAAAAAATTGGATTATTTGATTATAATGGAGTCTATGGGAGATGTTCATTCCGTAATTCAGAACCTTCTGGATAATGTGATAACGGATCCTATACCTGTATTTATAAATTCGAAAGTAATTTGTGTGGACAAAAGGAAAAAACAAACTGGAAAATATATTAATTCAATTCATGTAAGAAATTCATAGTGATTCAAATAAAGTTCATGTGTTAAAAAGAAACTACTGTTTGTGGTCATTGAATCAATTGTGCAAATTCATTTAAAAAATTCATAAATATAAAGGGGCAAATTCACTAACCGGCGAAAATTCGCCAGCGATGGCTCTGCGCACATCGCAACACTTCGCCAGGCATAAATTCGCCTGCTAATTCACGAAGATCCGAAGTTGCGCACAGGGTAACAAACGCTAGCGAAGTTGCGCTAGCAAAAATACGCTCAGCAGTTCGAAGTTACGATATCGTCGGCTAATTTGCATATGGCGTGCAGTTAAAGAACAATGGCCGTATATGTTGCAGCAAATCCATTACACTACACAAGGCCAGGGAACCTTAATACAATTATATAAAGTTGTTATAATGCCCTACACATGTGCCCACAGTTTAGTTTAGGTGCCATATGTTATCAAATGTAGGGCGGAATGAGGGTACCCCAAAAAAATTGTTTCGATCTTTTTCAGCCTATCACCCTGTAAAAAGGACACCAGAGTTTTTTGGGACTTAGAAAAATTTTTAACTTTTTTTTTGAAAAACTCCTATCTACTCTATTGCACTTCGCCTCGTCTGCGGTGGCGAAGGCAAGTCTGGCGATAGAGGTAACGTTCAGTAAAATCCGCATCTTAGTGCTCTTTCGCCAGAGTGAAAATTCACCTGGCGTTAGAGTGAAAAGTTGTGCCAGAATCTATCTCCTTGCAGAAATTACACCAGCTAAATTACACCAGCAACTGTTAGTAAATTGGCGAAGTGCCGAAATGACGTCACACTGGCGAATTTTCGCCAGCGTTAGCCATTTCGCCCTTTAGTAAATTTCCCCCAAAGTGCTTATAGTGATTAAAGTGCCAAACATGCGATAGGCTGTTCACAATCCACAGATACCAAAAGATTGGACTTAAATAAAACATACAAGGGAAAGTTGTGCTCACCACTATTTTTTAAAACCATTAGGCGGGGGTGCAATGAGGCTGTGACCACAAAATACATATAGTCAACTACAAGAATCCTCTGCACTCAACCCATTATCAATATATTTAAAACAGAGAAATAAAACGTAACATTTAATAGCTCTGTTAAAAATATATACCATGAGGGCAAAATTGATAAAGTTAAAAACAAGTAAAAATATTTGATGTATAACAATCTGGTATAAAAGTGTTCCTGATACTCAGTATGAAAAAGAATTGTCACACTGGTCCCACCACGATCTTACATCAGACCCATGCACCCTCTATAAATTAATACAAGTCAAAGGAAGAACTTGGGTGTTGCCCTGTAGTGTTGCAAAAACAATATTGGAAATATAAACCATTAATAAAGTATGCAATATATTCTTGTATTCACTAGGTAAATAATGCAGATCACACATAATGAGCCAAGTTTGTTGTGCCAGTCAAGGATCCCTACCACTATGTCCTCTCAGAGGCACCTACAATCATGTGACCTAATCCCTATTACTTGTGATTCTTACGCATCACCAAACAATAATGTACATGTGCTCCCTGCTTGTCAGCACAATGTAAAGTTATTGAAGACGTTGGTGGAATAAATCAACCTTACATATACTTACATATTTACTCCTGGTTGACATGATAAATACGGATTTCTCTGACACGACTTCCAAAATATAAAATATTGTACTTTATTTAATCCATTAAAATTTGTCAGTTTAGGTACAATGCATATTACTCAACACTGACGCGTTTCGTGCACTAAGGCACTTCCTCACAACTTTATAGCAACCATGGTTACAGACAATGCACACTATGGGGCAAATTTACTTCGAATATCGAAGTCGAAGGATTTATCGCTATTCGTTAGATCGAACTGGATTTTAATCCATCGATCGAACGATTGTCTTCGACCTAAAAATTGATAGAAAGCCTATGGGGACCTTCCCCATAGGCTGAGACTGACTTCCCAATCCCTATTCAGGCCGCAGGGCATGATGGTATCTAGAGTGTAAATCCAGTAAGTCTCCCTCTTGAGGAGTCGCTTCTCCATATCTCCTTTTCTAGCTCCTGGGTTTACTAGATCAATAATTTGAAAAGAGATGCATGTACTACCATCATGTTCCTCTAATAGATGTTTTGCCACTGCTGAACTCTTATCGTACTTAGAAACACATCTTAAGTGCGTTTCCTGACCGGTCTAATGGTCTTACCAATATACTGTACACCACACCTGCATGTAATGAGATAGACCACGTATTTGGTGCCACAATTAGCAAAAAAATTAATCTTGTAAGACCGGGTGTCTGTCCTGGAGGTGAATTCCTTCAAGGGCCTCATAAAACCACATGAATGACATCGTGGCCTCCCGCACTTATAACATCCCTTAACACTCAGCCAATTGGACTTAGCCGTGTTACTAGCCTCTGAGTAGAGGCTGGGTGATAGTTGTGAACCTAAGCTTTTTCCTTTCCTAAATGTAAAACCTAGTTGGGCAGGTATAAGTTTTTTCAAAACTGGATCACTCAGAACACTCCAATATTTGCGTAATATCTTTTGGAGGCGGGGGTATCGGATGTATAAGTAGTAATTACACGGGGATATCGTGATCCAGTGTGAATCGCTGTATATTGTCCTGTATGGGTATTAGAACTAGTACACCTGGCTTTGTTATTCAATAAATCATTACAGGTTGCACCCACCGCCCTATCATATGCCTTTTTAAAATCTGTTTGGGCATAACCCCTCTCCAAGAAATGATCCCTAAGGGACATCGCCTACTTATTGAAGAAGTCCCAAGTGGTGCAGATCCGTCTCAGACATAAAAACTGCCCAGTGGGTATCCCTCTTATCACATGCTTAGGATGACTACTACTAGCATGTAAAAGAGTATTATTACTGTACCTAGGCAACCATTAGGGCATATTTATCAAAATTGGAGTTTGTGGGGAAAAAACACACTTTTTTTCTCTCAAATGCTAGCTTATTTAAGAAAAAAATGAACAAAATATTCTCACAGATTTTTTTTATAGGAAGCCACATGCCAGCGGGAAATACATTGTTCCATTCATTTCCATTCTGAAATCCAAATATTTAAAAAAACTGGACAAATAAATGAATAAATAAATAAAGTTGTTAGAGTGTATATTCCCATTCACTTCTATACAACCTTTATTTTTTTTCTGGCGATTTTTCTAATTTTTTTCTTTAATAAATTATTACGCAAAATTATGGAGTTTATCAAACCTAACTGGGCTCAACTGGAATGGGATTAAACTTGTCATATTCAAGTCTTGGGCATTATTGTAATTTAATGACAGGGGCTCCTCTGCCTCATACATATATATTTGTTTAATGATGTTAGTATACATACAATTAAAATGGGATGAACCATCTACAAAATGTCATTTAAGATGTCAAAACCTCGATGGAAACGAAGATTATTCAGTTTAGCAACAGGGAGGCTAAGAGCACAAGACAGAAATACGGTGGCTGAGAGGTAGAACAGTCAATAAGAAATGGTGGGAGAAAGCAAAGAGATCACTGGCCAACTGCCTCATACACATGTCTGATCACTCTGACCCCCACAATTCTGCAGAATTTAGATAAACTGTTGTGTTACCTTGAGACTGGAGGTGGGAGTCGCTTGTGAGACACATTTATTATATTAGCAGTGTTTGACAGCAGAGTTAATCCATACCCCATATAATATATAGCAGACACTTACATATCCCACAAACAGGCATGAATAAAACAAAATAATCCTTTATTATAAAAGAAATATTGAGTATGTTACAATACTGAGTGTTATAATACACTGAGTCATTAACTTGGTCTGAGGTTACAGATGGGATAACATTTAAAGGGGTAGTTCACCTTTAAAAGTAATATTTAGTATGATACAGTGATATTCTGAGACAATTTGCAATTGGTTTTCGTATTATTTGTGATTTATTCAGATGCTCTCTAGTTTGCAATTAAAGCAATCTGGTTGCTAGGGTCCAGATAACCCTAGCAACTATATATATTGGTTTGAAGAATAGACTGGACTGTGAATAGGAGAGGGACTGAATAGAAAGGTAACAACAAGTAGCAATAACAATAAATGTGTAGCCTTACAGAGCATTTGTATTTTAGATGGGGTTAGTGACCCCCCCATTTGAAAGCTGAAAAGATTTAGGAGGTGGCAAATAATTCAAAAACTATCCAAAAAAAAATAATAAAACCAATTAAAACGTTGCTTAGAATTAAACATTAAACGTGACCCAACTCTTTAACAAGGTAACAGAACTATTCCCATCTAAACTATTGCTATACAGCGCATGCGCCATTTCACTTCATACATGAAATATCCACTGTCTGTAAATATCGATGGAAAACAGGGGAAAGGCAACTGCGGCTCATTAGAACGTACAGTGAGGCTCCAAGTGTTCTCAGTAGAGAGATATACGGTAATTCCCGGGCAGTCCCTGTAACATGTAACCCACACGTCTTCCCACGCCAGCGACGCTACAGACTCTACCAGGCTGCAGCACAAAGTATAGAGTCTCTACCAACACCCAATCAGATTAGGCTATAGCGTCAGGAGCCCTCTGATTGGATAGATCGTGTCACGCGTATTTGGGCTGCGTGTACAGTGGAAAGAACAGTGCGGCGATATGACGTGTTTCTTGGTAAATCCCCTAACTCCTCCCAGTCAGAAAACAGGATGGGGCATCTGAGCTCTGTGGTGCCGCTGCTAATCTCGGTGATCGCTGCGAGTTGTGCGGAAGTGCGCAGTAATGGCCGGGCTCCTCACATCCCCTAAAAGCTCCCGACTCTCTTTATTAGGAAAACGTTGTCCCTGGGAAGAATTGCAGAGGGATTTTACTAAAAACAACATGCAGGGGAGAATTTAAAGGGGAAGTTAACTTGACTTGCTCTTCGCTACATTGCTACGGGGGCTGGGATGATATCATAGGTTTTGGATTTACTCTCCCATGCATGTAATTGCTTAGATTATTATCTCCAAGCTTTAGAATGGCTAATACCATTATGACTATACAGTGGGGGCAGTAGGGTGAGCCACTTTACAGCAGGTCTTATAAGACACATAAACTCCCCTTTTCAATGTCAATGTTATTTGCTGCTATCATTAAGTGCCTTTGTAAATGTAACACTAATTTGGTTACTGTCTCTTTAAATCACCACTTACCCTTGGCAATCCAGGGGCCCTGAGTCCCTTTTGCATTGAAAAGTACTGGGAACTGGGAATTACAGCGCAGTGCCTCCACCTAGTGAACACTGAGGAAGACACCTCAGGGGGTTACACTAGGAATAATAAAACACACAGTTTGCAATTTGAACCAATATAAACTTTATATAAACAAAAAGTAAACACTTGGGCAACTAATACACTCTGCACTCCTACACTGGGGACACGTGGGACACTCCCTAAACCACTATTAGGTGCTTAACTGTTGCTTCACACAGTCCTTGGTAGATATCACAGTCCCAATCCTCCTGAAGGGGTTAATAATCACACAGTTCAAATGATTGTCCCTTCCCCAGAGCTCTTACTCCCCAGGTAGCGCTACCTTATTCCCCAAAAGTACTTCTCCCTTTTGAATGTTGGCAGCAGCTCTCTTGTAGCAGGTAAAGGGTTAACAGCTGTCTTCAGTATGGGGCCCCACGCTTGTATCCGTGCCAGTATCCTCCCTTGGGTGGCTCACTCACCGGGGTGCTCTCAGAGGAATTCACACAGGAGATCACACACAGCTCTGCAGCAGAATCAGTCTCACTAGTGGCACCTTTCTCCTTCTGAGTTTGCAGCAACTTGGCAGGGGACAGGCTGGGCTCAATCTCCCCAGATTCAGCAGCTTCTTCTCTGCACCTCACAATCTTACAGCTACTCACGCTGGCTCTCTCAGCTCTCTTCCTGGGAGACCCTGTGCTTTTGGCTCCAAAGTCAGGCACACCCTTTCTCCCCAGGATGCACTGGGGTTCCCAGCCAATCGGGTCACTATCCAGCATGCAACTGGGCTGGATGATGTCACTGGAAGACAAACAGGGGAAGGATTCTTCCTGTCCCCTACATTCTCCCCTTGGACAAAACGGCAACGACCTCGCTTGCCGTACGCCCTGGCATGCCTGAACAGTAAAACAGTCAATAATGTTGGTGTCACTACTGTTACCTGAGACCCTAACATGAAGACCTGCGCTTACCCAGACCCAGTCCTTTAGATCTATCGGGGGTATCAGAGGTTTCAGGGACCACCTTCATGCCAATAGGGTTCTCCACAGTAGTCTTCTCTCGACTCAACACCTTATCCTCTTCAAGGGAGTCACTCTCACAGATGGAAGGCTCATAATAAGACTTCTGTACTGTAACATTTTTGTAAGTCTTACAATTCCGGGCCTGATGACCCATCACTTGGCACTTGTAACATCTTCCAAAGAAACTTCTACGCCTGCGGCGTACTTTACACAGTGCAGATTAGGTTTCACCTTCATCAGGAACTGGACAGTTTGGCTGGATGTGGCCAAGCTTGCCACACCGGTAACACTTAGGAATTTTCTTAGCCTCAGCTGGGGGTGGTCTGGCTCTCTCTGACAGTTGAGCTTTTAACTCCTCCAACTCTTTGCGAAGCTTCTTGTTTTCCTCCAACAGTTTAGCATCAGCAGGGGATTTCTCTGTATGCCCTGAAGTGGGACTTCGTCTGACCCTCACATAGGCATCCGCCTCCTCTCGCCGCACTCTCTCCATCAGAGCAATGTACCCAGGGGGTAACTTATCCTGGTAGTGTGCTCTAATTGTCATGGCAACAGGGTCACTATTCAGGGTCCCTCTCTTTAATTGGCGAATTCTCAGAGGATCCATTTCACCGTATGAAATTGCACCACGGCTCACTAGCAGTCTCAGGCCTTGTTCTAGCCGCACAAGATAAACAGACAAATCTTCCTTCTCTTTTGAAAGGTAGAGTGGAAGCGATGAAGCATCTCTGTAGCACTCTCTACAGGGCCAAACGTCACCTCCAGGACTTCAATCAGATCACCTGAAGTAGCATCAGGGTGGCCAACCATATAGGATTTAACAACATCCACGGCAGGACTGCGGAGACTCTCAAGGATCTTCCTTCTCATAGTTGTCTCGGGGCCAGTCCAATCTCTCACGGACACAACAGTGGAGTCTCTCCAGCTCTCAAAGGACTCTTCACCAGTAGGTACAGGATCTGTGCCGGAAAACACTTTAAGTCTCTTAAAATTACCATTCCAGGCCAGCTGTGTTAGTTGGTCAGTCAGTTGTCCCAGCGCGCTCACAATCTCTGGGGTATCCAGCCGGCAACCAGAGCTATGCCGACTCCCCTTGGAGACCACGCTCTCACAGGATGGACATCTCTTTACTTGACTCTTCCCAGCTGGTGAATCAAACAATGTCTTGTCCCGCAGCACACTTTCCTGTGCCTTCACAGCATACTGAGTAGTAAGGGCATCACCCTGGGAAGTTAACTCATCTGCATCATCAGACATATCAGGCAGAACAATCTTCCAGGGCCCTTCACTTTCAGCATCAATATCAGGGGGAACCCGGTCACGATCTATCTCTTTAGGGCTTTCTATAAGAACATTTAGTAGGACCCCAGCAGAATCTCTCCGTGACGCAGCCACTCTTGGGCGGTAAAAAGTCTGTTCCCCATCGAGAATTTGGTAAATAAATTCTTCTTTCACTCTGGGCACCATAGGCCCTACAGCGGCAACCTTTCGAGGGTTAAGTCCCAATGCAGTACACCACTGGCGAACAGTTTGTGGAGTTTCAAATGAAGACATATTTTCATCAAACATATCCAGCTTCCCAGTCGACATCTCAGCAGTGCCTCCAAAATGTAACACTAATTTGGTTACTGTCTCTTTAAATCACCACTTACCCTTGGCAATCCAGGGGCCCTGAGTCCCTTTTGCATTGAAAAGTACTGGGAACTGGGAATTACAGCGCAGTGCCTCCACCTAGTGAACACTGAGGAAGACACCTCAGGGGGTTACACTAGGAATAATAAAACACACAGTTTGCAATTTGAACCAATATAAACTTTATATAAACAAAAAGTAAACACTTGGGCAACTAATACACTCTGCACTCCTACACTGGGGACACGTGGGACACTCCCTAAACCACTATTAGGTGCTTAACTGTTGCTTCACACAGTCCTTGGTAGATATCACAGTCCCAATCCTCCTGAAGGGGTTAATAATCACACAGTTCAAATGATTGTCCCTTCCCCAGAGCTCTTACTCCCCAGGTAGCGCTACCTTATTCCCCAAAAGTACCTCTCCCTTTTGAATGTTGGCAGCAGCTCTCTTGTAGCAGGTAAAGGGTTAACAGCTGTCTTCAGTATGGGGCCCCACGCTTGTATCCGTGCCAGTATCCTCCCTTGGGTGGCTCACTCACCGGGGTGCTCTCAGAGGAATTCACACAGGAGATCACACACAGCTCTGCAGCAGAATCAGTCTCACTAGTGGCACCTTTCTCCTTCTGAGTTTGCAGCAACTTGGCAGGGGACAGGCTGGGCTCAATCTCCCCAGATTCAGCAGCTTCTTCTCTGCACCTCACAATCTTACAGCTACTCACGCTGGCTCTCTCAGCTCTCTTCCTGGGAGACCCTGTGCTTTTGGCTCCAAAGTCAGGCACACCCTTTCTCCCCAGGATGCACTGGGGTTCCCAGCCAATCGGGTCACTATCCAGCATGCAACTGGGCTGGATGATGTCACTGGAAGACAAACAGGGGAAGGATTCTTCCTGTCCCCTACATAAATGAACTCCCTTGTTTCTTAGGGCGCAGACACATTTACAGCAGTGTCACAAGTGTGGCCCCTACATTACCACCCTTGCCCTGGCTACCAAAGCTCCTTGTGGTGCCATATCATATACAGGTATGGGGCCTGTTATCCAGAATTCTTGGGTCTCCATATCTGAAGTTTGCTAAAAAAAAAAAAAAAAAAAAAAAGCATTTAAACATTAAAGGAGAACTAAACCTCGCTTTTGACAAAAGTCCCCACCGCTGGCCCCCTCCCTGCCTCCCCCCTGCACAGTCTTACCCCTGAATTCTTTCCCCTCTAGAAATAGTGACTGTACATGCAGAGTCAGCAGAGCTCACGGGCGCCATCTTCCAATGCTTCAGTATTCTTCGAGTCCATTCGGAAAAATTCTGCTGCTTTCGGCGCATGCGCAGTTGCATCGAACAGGAAGATTACTCCACTTGAGCATGCGCCAATACAGCGCTTACATTACGTACAATTTCGAAGCACCGAAGATGGTGTCTGCGAGCTCCGCTGCGCTGACTCTGCATGTGTGGTCACTATTTCTAGAGGGGTCAGAATTCAGGGGTGGAGGCAGGGAGGTGGTCAGTGGAGACTTTTGCCGAAAGGGGGTTTAGTTCTCCTTTAAATGAACCCAATAGGATTGCTTTACCTTTAATAAGCATTAATTATGCCTTAGTTTGGATCAAGTACAAGGTACTATTTTACTATTACAGAGAAAAAGGAAATTGTTTTTAAAAATTTCAATGATTTGATTAAAAGGGGTTTATAGACGGGTTTCTAGATGCCTGATCCCATACCTGTTTAGGATTGTTCTCAATAATATGGCAATAAGCAGTGAGCATGGCACACAGGCAGCTATTTTCCTGCAGCATGAGGGATTAGCCTGTGCCCTACCTGCAGATGAATCAAATTGATTATGATGTTAAGGAAAGTTCTCTGTTTTTTTTCCAAAAATTACTTACTTTCTACCCCAGACCTGCGCTCCTCTTCTTTAAAAATGCACTGCTCTGGTGCCATATGCTTTCATTCTCACAGGTTTCCCCTGCTGGACATATGCACAGTCTAGAATTGTCTGAAAAATGTCTATACGATGCAAACGCCCACCTAGGGCCACACAAGAAATCCCCAGGAGAATAATAGAAGATGGAAAGCTTTCTTCTACTGTTCTACGTACCTGTTCCATGTTGTCAGTGCTGCTGCCTGGAAAACATTGGCCTTCTATAATAGCCGCCAATGTACATCATTATGATCACCCTCAGCAATCAGTACAGGTATGGGACCTGTTATCCAGAATGCTCGGAACCAGAGGTCTTCTGGATAAGGGATCTTTATGTAAGCTGGATCTTAAGTCTACTAGAAAATCATGAAAACCCAATTGGCTGGTTTTGCCTCCAATAAGGATTCATTATGTCAGAAAGTGCTTTCCAGGATTAAACTGCTGAATTCCATATTGTTTCTTATGTGCAGGAATCCTCTAAGACTGTGAGGGGTTTAAACTATTGTTTCTTTCAGCAGTAACCATCATTAACAGACAGGAGAGAAATGATCTTTTTGAAATTTTCCCATAGATTTTTCTCTCTAGAAACATCTAGAGGTACAGGTTTTGCAGGACTGGGTAGTATTAAACCTGTTCATTTTTTTTAAAATAATTCTTTTATTTAGCATGTTTAAAACATAGTATTACAGGCTGATAATACATACTGTATGCCCAGGATGCTTATTTATACAATAAACAAACTAACAAGTAAACTTGGTGTCGTGTCTCATTGGTGCACATAAGATGTATCACAATTACTCCTGATTACAGTGGGACACGCAGGGATCATTAATGTGCATTCAGGGGTTGTGTTGACTTCATTGGGCAGGTCTATATCTGGAGGAGGACGTTAGTAAAGTTAAAGGCACACCTTAGGTTTCAATGTGTATTTAGGGGTCCTGGTCAGCTTCTGCTTCTATCCATTGAGCTCAGAGTTTATCACATTTTTGTGGACAGCCTCTTCTTATATACGTAAGTTTATACAGAGGGATGATATTTTCAATCATGGTTTCCCGTATTGTAAGTGTCAGTCCCCCGCTGATTTCCAGAGTTGTGAAATCATTTCCCCCCCCCCACATACATCCCCCCATAGATAGCAGGGTTCTTTGTGTGTGACGGGCGACAATTCCTCATCCTGGTTAAGTGGCACGACTATTGGATCTAGTGGGAGCACTAGCCCTGTTCTATCTCTAATATATTTAGCTGCCTTCCCCCAAAAACACTGTAGCAGTGGGCAAATCCACACCATGTGGAAAACGTCAGCTGGGGAGTGCTGGCACCTAGGGCACTAGTCCCACATCAATAGGACCAGTGACAGTAAGTTAATTAGAGCATATGGCAACTCATCCTGGAAGGGAGGGGTATATTTATGTTCACCATGGTGAATTTCTTCCCATATAATCACATATTTACCAGAGACATCTGAAATGGTGTTGTGAGTGGTAATTGGGCAGGATTTGACTCTGAAGTAACTTGAGTGTACTGAGCGGTACATAGAGCCTAGCCAAGGCTTTATGGGTGAGAATCTTAGTGCCAATCAAATGGGATTCCTGTAACATAATTGTACGGAATTAGCGCAAAACCATCGCACTTATCCCTGTAAGAGATCAAGTACAGAGCCTGTGTCTGTGTGCTGTAAGCTGTTACCTAGCAACCAGCTGTTCAGTGATTTCAGTGTAGCAGGAAGTGACACAGCAGCTAATGAGTGGCTGGCAGGAAGAGGAAGTGACAGATGCTGGCAGAAGAGAAAAGCCTGGCATAGAGAACCACACGGTGGACAGAGAGAGAGACCAGAGAGCTGCCGGCAGGCCCAGAGAGCTGAGAGGCTTCACCAAATGCAGACATTTGTATCAGGCTGCCACAGGGAAGCCATATACTGTGCCTGGAGAGACAGAGAGCATGAAAGAAATCCAGATTGGAGAAACCAGCATCAGCAGGGGATTTCCATCTGAGCATCCAAAGGGGTTGGTAGTCGCACTATGTGGGAAATTCACTAAGATTAGTAGTTGCACCATCATCCGCTTTGCCAGGCGTATTTTCGCCAGCGCTACGCAAATTCACTAAAATCCGAAGTTGCGCTGAGGGGAAGCGTAAGGTTACGAGGTTGCGCTAGCGTTAATTCCCCAAGCAAAGCAAAGTTACGGTAGCGATGCTTAATTTGCATACGGCGCCAAATTGAAATTACAATGGAGGTATATGTAGCATCACTACACAAGCCTGGGAAACCAACAAAACAGCAAATAAAATTTTTATTTTTCCCTACACATGTGCCCACTGAGTTAGGAAATGTAGGGGGGAAGGAGGGTAGCCCCAAAAAATGTTTCCATCTTTTTCAGCTTATCACCCATAAAAAAAGAAAAAACGCCAGCGTTTTTTTGGGACTTAGAAACATTTTTAACTTTTTTTGAAGCAATCCCTATCTACTCTATTGCACTTCGCCTGGTCTGAGGTGGCGAAGAAAGTCTGGCGTAAAAGGTAGCGTTCAGAATAATTTGCGCGCCAGTGAATTTGCATAGTTACGTCCGTTGTGCAAATTCGCCAGGTGTAAGGGTGCGAAGTAACACTAGCGAATTTACGCCAGCGTCCGTTAGTGAATTGTGAATTAACGAAAATTGCTACGCTGGCGAATTCACGCAAGCGTTGGGCGCTTCGTCGTTTAGTGAATTTGCCCCTATATGTCTGAATGTGCTGTACTCACCTGAAGAGAAACTGTAAAGCATCTGAAAAGGATTTGAAGTGAGTATTCTGTTTAAAGGGACAGTACCCTAAAAAAGTGCTTGAAGATACAGAGACTGTTTTGTGGAAGGACATTAAAGGACTTTGCCTTCTTTACTTAGGTAGATAGTCAGCGCAAGTTAGTTAGTGAGGCCTTACTCCCACCTGGTTAGGAGTGCTATTTGTACTAGTTGGTCATTTAATTTTAGATAAACAGTTATTCAGCTTAAAAAATACTGTGTGTGTTTTTTTACTGTATTCCTCGTGGGGCCACCTGGAGGCGCATTTCCGGTCTTTGTTTATTTTTTTTTTATATTGTTCTAAACATATTATTAAAACAGCAGTTGGTACAGTATGAAATGCTATGGAGACGTATGACCCGCTTGTCTTATTTTACATCACTGAGACAATATTTAACTGTATAGGTCATACATATTATTTATTTGCTATACCAAGTAAGGATTCAACTGACATCAGGGTGATCGTGTGAAATGTGACCACATCTGTGCATAGGGAAGTTGTAATGATCCCAATGTTTTGCTTAAGTGCCGGTCAATCACTTGTCGTGTTTCAGTCCTTTTTCAGAATCACTGCTGACTCCCATCAACTTTTATATTGGCTTATCAATTCACTCAGGCTGTTGGTAATCCTGAGAGGTGGGGGACAGGGCTTTACAGCATGTCACCAGGGGTTGTTCACATTTAAGTTTACTTTTAGTATGATGTTGTATGATGCAATTGGTTTTAATTTTTATTATTTGTGGGGTTTGAGTTATTTAGCTTTTTAATCAGCAGTTTTCCAGTTTGCAATTTCAGCAATCTAGTTGCTAGGGTCCAAACTGCCCTAGCAACCATGCATTGATTTTAACAAGAGGCTAGAATATGAATAGGAGCAGGCCAGAGTAGAAAGATTAGTAATAAAACAGAACGATAGCAATACATATTTAGACTTACAGAGCATTTGTTTTTTTTAGATGGGATCAGTGACCCCCCATTTGTAAGCTGGAAAGAGTCAGAGGAAGTAGGCAAATTATTCAAAAACTATAACAAAAAAATAATGAAGACTAATTGAAAAGTTACTTAGAATTAGCCATTCTATGACATACTAAAATTTAACTCAAAGGCGAAACACCCTTTTAATGAACTGAGGTAACCAGAGAGC
Source organism: Xenopus laevis (assembly GCF_017654675.1). Taxonomy (NCBI): domain Eukaryota; kingdom Metazoa; phylum Chordata; class Amphibia; order Anura; family Pipidae; genus Xenopus; species Xenopus laevis. The sequence continues at coordinate 32,620,920 of NC_054373.1, forward strand.
CATTGTGCTATTGCTCCTTGGTGCTTCACAAATCAGCCCCTAGACAATCACTAACCCTGCTTCAGCATATATTCAAAGAATGTTTAACGTGAAACAGATCTGGAATTAGTGTATTGTCCTTTATTGGCATTGCACAATAATCAATGTAATAAAATATACAGGTATAGGATCTATTATCCAGAATGCACGGTACCTCTGCATAAAGGATCCTCGGTAATTTGAACCAAAGTCTGCTAAAAATTATTTAAACATTGAATAAACCTAATAGGATTGTTTTACCACCAATATGGATTTATTCAGCTCCATTTGTTTAAACTGGAGTCTATGGGAGATGGGCTTCCTATAATACTGAGCTTTCTGGATTTTGGGTTTGCGGATTAGGAATCCATAACCAAAGTGTTGATATAATGAATATACTGTGGTGTAAGTGCTTCTATTCAGCTCTGTAGACTTATGCAGAATATTTGAGTGCATTGTAAATAAATGATTATAATAGTATAGTTATCTGGCTTCCCACAGGTGTTCCCAAGCATTACCACTCATTATGAACCAGAGGTGAGATCACAGAGTACTCAGGCAGGTAGAGCAGTGAAAGTAAAAATGTTATTGGTATTATATGTTATGTTTTTTAACAGGAATGCCCTCAGTGGTTTTGCTGTGGGTTGTATTGTAGCTTTCAATGAAGCGTTTGTGTCTTATCATATTATGCTGTGGCCTGTTGTGTTCTTTCTTCAGCCTCTTGCCCTGGTCACCTGGGGCTCCACTCTGGAGATGTCACATATAGATCTCTGTGAAGTTAGAAACTGGCTAACGGCCAACATGGACAGGACTAAAGAACAAGAAATGGACATGGATGGTTTGTATCAGGACTTGCTTGACCGGCCATCGTCAGTGTTCTTTGATAAACATGACAAGAAGCTTTGCCCCAAAGTTTGCTGCCAGGTAAGAAACAAATCTCTTCTAGTTTTGCCAATAGATTTTCACTGAGCTGTTCAATGCAAAGTTCTGGCTAAGACGGAAATGACACCTTACTACTGATCTTAGCAGGTTATTTTAATATTGTATTTCCCCATGTTTGGGCCGTGCAGTGATTCAGATAGCCGTGGGTATCCACCATGGTAGGTGGGCATTGAGCAGGTCATTGGCAATAGAGTGCAAGTATGGAGAGGATGTGGGTTGAATTACCAGCAGGTCAGGTCTAGAACATTTCACTCTTATAAAATCTGGGCACCAAAAATGTTGTTGTACAGGGCCCCATGATTTCTAATGGTGGCACTGCCTACAGGCGTTGGATGGCTTTTAAGCAAGGGATGAAACACAAGGTTTCTAAAAATAGCTCTTAATCCAAAATTAATTCAGGGACTGGTCCAACTGACATCTGGGAGTCAGGAAGGAATTCCCCCAGCCCCAGGGCTTCAGATTGGTAGTTTTTTTTGCCGTCTCTGGATTCACTAGCAGTTGTGCATGTTGCACTTGATGGACACATTTTTTCTTTTCAACCTCATCTACTATGTTACTATGTGAGAATTGGATGCATGTAAGGTGCTGTATTTATATAGCATTTGCCCTATACAGTTTTCCACATTACACATTAACAGGGAAAAAGAAGAAGCAATACAGAGCAGAGCCACCTATACGTGGCACTCACAATAATTTGCTTCTGTTTAGCCCTTTATTTTTTACCTTTTACATTAGTCCACAAATATATAGAGCTGTTACATTTATCAGTGTCTATAAATCTTTCTATTTAGGAGTTTACAATGCAGTGCAGTGAAATATGGAAATGGTGAAGAAGGGTCTATAGATAAAGAATGTAGATAATTGTCAGCATGTCATGCTTCAACAAAGACATAGGTCCCACTAAACCTCCAATAAGGTTTGGAATTCTGGCAGCATAGATAGGCGCCATTTAAAATAGGAGTTCCTCTAAGCAACAACTTGGTGTTTGTCCTGATAATGGCCACCAGCCTACTAATATGTGGGAACTGTTGAGGTAATCAGCAACTTCCGATTTCCCATGAAGGAGCTGAAGTGAACACAGAATCTCAGCACAGTTCTGGAACTCTGATACAATTAGCATCAATCAGTGTAAATATAATACAACTCTGTTAGCAGTTCCATTTGATAACCCTTGTGGACTGCAGGGATTTCAGCTCTGCCCCTTAATGGTTTTACTAATAAATCATATTCTCAACTTTAAACATTTGCTCTTAGAGAAGTTTTTCTTCTCTGTAGTGCCATAGCAATGTCCTCTGTAGTGTCAATGGCTCTCCATTGTCGCTCCATGTTGCCTGCCTGCATGACACTGCTGGTGGTCACATGACTCACCTAGTTCAGTTACTTGTTCAGTTGGTTCAGGCCAACTGCTGTTTGGACAGTGAGGAGAAGAGACATGGAGTGAGAGTGGCGATAAATAAAAGTAGATAAATTGCGATAGAGCTTAAATAAAATTAAAAAAAACACTATAGGAGGAGAGATTAACATGGAGGTGACGAAGAAGAGGAGTCGGAATTCGGAGGAGGAAGGACAAGGCAAGAAAAGGAGATGGAGTGATGGAGATTTAGAAGAGAAGAAGAAAAGCCTGGTGAAAAAGAAAACCAGTGAAGATGGGGGCAGTAAAAGGAGAAGGAGAGAAAGGGAGCTGGAAGAGATGAAGAAAAGCCCTAAAGAAAGGAAGACCAGTGGAGATAGGAGCAAGAACAGAAGGGGTGATGGTGATTTGGAAGACAAGAAGAAAAGCCTGGTGAAAAAGAAGACCAGTGAAGATGGGGGCAGGAGAATGAGTGAAGGACAGATAGAAGAGAGGAAAAGCTCCATACAAAGGAAGAACTGTGGAGATTGGAGCAATAATAGAAGGAGTGAAGGTGAGTTAGAAGATCAGAAGAAAAGTCAAATGAAAAAGATCAGTGTAGATGGGGGCAGTAAAAGGAGAAGGAGTGAAGGGCAGGTAAAAGAAAAGGAGAAAAGCCCCATGGAAAGGAAGACCAGTGAAGATGGGAGAAATAAAAGGAGAAGGAGTGGAGATGAGTTGGAAGAAAAGAAGAAACACCCCATGGAAAAGAAGACCCGTCAAGATGGGAGCAATAAAAGCAGAAGGAGTAAATTAAAAGACAAGGAGAAAAGCCCCATAGAGAAGAGTGAAAAGTTACAGTTAGAAGAAAAGAAAAGTCAGTTGGAAAAGACCAGCGAAGGAGTGAATAAGGATCAAAAATCAAGAAGTCCAGAGGATCCCTTAGAAGGTAAGAAAACACAGTTGCCGCTTTTGTGCTTAATCTCTCCCCTAACTTTCTAATAAGAAGTGGCCCCATAGGATCTATCTGCCCTAACTTGCTGGGATGTCTTTTTATCAGGATTTCTGCAATTAATTTGTTTGCCTGATGTTTATAGCTTGCTGATTTACCCAAGGTCTTGTTCTGACTAAAAATTACCCATCTTTTTATTTATTCTTTCTTCTTCTTTTTTAATCTTGGTATGAAACTAGGGCTGGTTTACTGTAAGGGAAAATAAAAATCACTAGTGATATTGCCAGTATCAACCAATCAGGGCTGGTTTTCCATAGTATAGGAAATTAGTATTATCAGTGATGCCAATGTCAACCAATCACATCTGCTTTCATCTTCTACCTTGTATGTAACTGTTCAAATCTAATTACTGATTGATTCTGATGAACATTACTATCACTAATGGTCTGCCGTGTCAATATGTCAGAAACCCAGGCTTCCAGCATTTCTAAATATATAATCAAAGGCTTAAGTTTTCTGGGAGATGTATTCATGGGGGCCATCTGGGGGAGGCACATAGGTGTAGGTGTCCCCTCTCCAGTCCCTTGTGCTGCCTCATATTAAGGAGCCCTGCCTTATGCTTGCTGATGGGTTTATTAATATATGCTATGTACAGGTTATTTGTAATACAAGGTACTAATGGAGTTTTTTTCCTAGGTGGAAGCGCAGCGAAGAAACTCTGTGTGGATATCAGCAGACCTGTCCCCCTGGATATTAAGAACTACAGGTTTTATTCAGAGCTGGGAAAAGGAGGCTTTGGCCGGGTAAGTGAAAGGCTTCCCAGGAATGATTTCTCTTAGTATAAATCATAGGGAAGCAGAAAACATAGGCGAGAATAAAGTAGTTTAGTATTATTACTCATTGTTTTGTAAATACAGTTCTAAGAATATCATTATAAAGTGGTGATATAGAACGGGGACATTTATGTTGGGGAAGGAATCACTGGAAGATACTGTTTCTAATAAATTGGGGAGACTATTTATTATTTTCCACCTACGGTGTAAAGTGAAAACAGATAACTTTTTCATTTTAGCCTCTCAGTGTTTAGCATTTATCTTTACCAAACACCATGTCATATCTAATATTTGCCCTTCGTTATTAGGTGATGTTGGCTTCGTTTACACCGAAGAAGCAACTGGTAGCAGTAAAGATCATGCAGAAAAGTCCAGACAAGAACAACTTCAACATCATGATGAAGGAGGCCCGAGTGCTGTCGGTCGCTAGAGGAAGCACATTTTTATGCCATTCCTACGCAGCTTTTCAATCAGAGGTAAATACTGCTTTTAATTGCATACAGGGCCGCTCCGGCCACGAGGCAAGGTGAGAATCTTGCCTCAGGCGGCACGAAGCGGCCAGTTACCAGGGGCGGCAAAAAGCCGCCTCTGGTACCTTTAAGAGCCGAATTTCCGTTTTTTAAAACTGAAATTCGTCTCTTCTAGCGCAGCGAGCGCAATAGCGCTCACTGCACTAGCGATGCGGCCCCTCCTCCACCCGCTCCGACGCTGGCAGTTAGAAGAGCGGAGCAGGAGGAGGGGCGGCATTGGGGCTGCTGCCTCAGGTGGCAGCAGCCCCTGAAACGTGCCTGATTGCATATAATGGGGCAAATTCACTATGCGCCGAAGCGCCTAACGCTAGTGTCAGTTCGCTAGCGTTGGGCATTTTCGTTACTTTGCAAATTCACTAACGGACGCTGGCGTAACTTCGCTAGTGTAACTTCGCACCCTTACACCTGGCGAATTTGCGCAACAGACATAACTACGCAAATTCACTAATGCGTGCAGTGTTCTGAACGCTACCTTTTACGCTAGACTTCCTTCGCCACCTCAGACCAGGCGAAGCACAATAGAGTAGATAGGGATTTCTTCAAAAAAAGTAAAAAAAAATTCTAATTCCCAACGCCGGTGTTTTTTCTATATTATGTGTGATAGGTTAAAAAAGATTGAAATATTTTTTTGGGGCTCCCATCCTTCCCCCCTTCATTTCCTAACTTATGGCAACTTAACTATACAGTGGGCACATGTGTAGGGCAAAATAAAAATTTTATTTGATGTTTTGAAGGTTTCCCAGGCATTTGTAGTGCTGCTACATATTCCTCCATTGAAATTTGAATTTGGCGCCGTATGCAAATTAACCATCGCTAGCGTAACTTCGCTTCGCTTAGCGAATCAACGCTAGCGCAACTTCGCAACCTTACCCTACCCCTGAGCGCAACTTCGGATTTTAGTGAATTTGCGGAGCGCTGGCGAAACTACGCCTGGCGAAGTGCGGCAAAGTGCGGCGAAGTTACACCTGGTGCAACTCTGAATCTTAGTGAATGTCCCACAATGTCTTTAAATGGAATCTAGCATTAAAATTAACTTTAAAGTGATACCGACACTAAAAATTTTCTTTTCAAAATATTAATCTACATTAAAAGTTACCTATAGGTCATGTTGATTGTTTTTCGCTGATAGTTCTGCTTTTGTAATTGACACTTGAAGTTCTTAAACCTGACTGTTTTGCCAACCTGACTGTCCAATCTTAACCGGTCAGTCTAATGCTAACGGATTTCTGCTCCACAAATATGGCAGCCTCCTCATAGAGGAACGGGGTAGTAAGAAAGGTAATGTAAAAACTTCCGGCAAATATTTTTATGGCAAAATTATAAATCACATTCAAAGACAATGTTATGAAAGATAATGAAAAAGGTTATTTTCTGATGTCCTTATCTCTTTTAGCATAATTAGACCAGTGTTAGACAAACTATGCGGTGGGGTCTCATTTGCTCCTCATACATGGCGGTTTCTATATCTCCATGGAGCGCCAAGATGTTGCTTTCCACTTATTCACATTACCTCTTCTATTCAGACAGTTTTAAAGTTTTTGGGTGGGAGGCTGGATGTTCTAGGTCTCACCTTCTTCTATTCTCTCTTTAACAGCTGGAATCCTTCTTCGTCCTGGAGTATGCCAGCGGGAAATCTTTAATGCAAATGATTCTTCGCAAAGGAAATCTGCCAATGGCAAGAATCATGTAAGTGACATTAGGACCCATTTACAGTACATGGGACAGGGAGCAAACTGGAAAGAATAGATGCAGCTCACCATGTTTTTCATACTTTGCTCACTGCCTACCTCTTGGCCCTTAATAGGTTTTTGCTCTCTGGCAGCAGTGTATTACCGAGGGACAAGCTTGAGTAGCAGTGTCCCCTTTCCTGCACCCGAACTTGTGTTTCATTCAGGTGGCAATCTTTAGATTATGGCCAATACTAAAGGAGTTGTTAAAAGATGCCATAGACTTGCAATATCACCCCTCCCAGCTGCCCCAACCAATGGCCCATTGTAGAGGAATTGCATTAGAAACTGTACTTTTTATACTTTGCACATTTCATACATTTCCCTTTTTTATTTCTCTGATTTAATTTTACTGATATGAACAGGACATGTTTAAGGAATTGTAGCTGGATCACTTTAATGGATTTTCTCTGGGACAGTGTTACTACAGCTCTTTTATAAGTAGAAAACGCTGGGCACTTGAATGGGCTGAATTTGTTCCCATAACAAGTTACATATGTAGCATGTTTGCCTGTGCTGTCAGTAAGACGTGTTCTGCACCCTTTTGTATGTTACACTTAGATATTTGCATCAGATGCAAGCACAGAGAACACTGCGAGGCAACTCTATAGTTAACTGTAAAAAATCCTATGTAATGAATGTGATATAGGAACGATGATGATTTTCTTTTTGTAAAAGGTTCTACACAGCGGAGATGGTGGTTGCTCTCCAGTTCCTGCACTCTAAGGGCATCATTCATCGGTGAGTAAATTCTCAGTATATTGTGTTGTCTCTATGTGCTTTCTGACACATAGATTCACTGAGTGATGATGGACTGTCACCACTACATGTGCTGTAGGCAAGCATTTCCCATAGTAGCTACTCATCTCTCCCAACTCCTTTTTAAATTAGCCAATACAAGAAAGCACTTACACAGTCAGACTGCAGGGTGCTGTTAGAAGTCATGGGACCCCCATACTACATAGAGCCATATAAGCCCAGGTTTTTATCCCACTGCCAGGTTGGCCCCTCACCCCTGTGGGAGGTGGGCAAATCCAATAAAGTAAAACATGGCCCCAATTAAAAGAATATAGAATATGTTATAGAACACACACTCCGTTCTGCTCAAACACGTCAGCATCCCCACCCAAACACTACTAATTCCCTCTGCAGGTCCAATATCTTTTTTACTCTATGAATTGTACCTTCACATTTCTTTGGGTTCTCTGTTACTATGGGCCCCCTGCAGGATCCCCACTCTGATGGCAGCCTACTTATAGGGGCAGTGGAGGGCAATGTTGGTCCCAAGAACTGTTACCTATGTAACTTGCTCCTAATGCTTATCCTATAGTGACCTGAAACCTGACAACGTGTTGGTGGACAGATACGGCCATATCAAGATCTGCCGACTTTGGCCTCGCCGCAGAGAACATCTTCGACCAGACAAGAACCAACGGAGTAATAGGAACCCCTGGATACCGCGCACCAGAGGTGACAACAAACATTTAAAATACAAACATATTCACCTTTAATTTAACCTTTAGTCTCATGCAGAGAGTGATATTCTGAGACAATTTGAAATTGGTCTTCATTTTAAATGATTTTTTAATTATTTAGCTTTTTGTTCAGCTGCTCTCTATTTTGGAGTTCCAGCAGCTATCTGGTTGCTAGGGTTTAATTTAACTTAGCAACCAGGGCCTGAATTGAATGAGATACTGGGAAATTAAAAGGAATGGGCCTGAATATAAAGATAAGTAATAAAAAGTTTCAGTAACAACAAAACTGTAGCCTTATAGTGCGATTTGATTTTAGCGGAAGGTGTCACTAAACCCCATCTGAATCCTGGAGAGAAAGGCAAATAGTTGAAAAACTATAAAAGATAAAAAATGAAGACCAATGCAAAGGTTGCTAAGAATAAAACTTAATTGAAAGAGAAGATGCCCTTAATACTAATTTATCGCTTCGGTAGATAGAGAGGTCTGATTCAATCAGTGCAGGGTTGCTAAGAATGTTATGTTTTATAACATACGAAGAGTTGACCTGAAGGTGAAAAACAACCCATTTAAATGAGAACAGCATCTCTGATAATTCCACATGTATTGGATCTGTGCTCATTTAATATTAATTAATATTATTAATATATTAATTAATAGTAATACAGAAGTTAAATGTAATCCATCTGCAATTTAATATGGAAATAACACGTTATTTTGTGTTCTGCAAGTAGCCTATCAAGTTCATGACTCATGTTTTCTCTGTAATCATTTTATGTCATAGGTTCTATCAAAGGCAGAGTATAACGCAGGCGTGGATTGGTGGTCTTTTGGGATTACCATGTACCAAATGGCCACGGGCAGCTTGCCATTTTCACCATCAGGCAGTATTTTAAGGCAATTCTTTGCAATAAAGAAGAATACGCCTTATTACCCATATTATATGAGCAAGGAAATGCTGGACCTCCTGCCGAAGGTAAATATGAGCCAAAGCAGAATTACAGAATAATATATATATTAAGAAGGTACATGACACAGCACCTGCAATATTGAAATTCATGTTCATGTTTCTTTTTAGCTTTTGGAGATGGATGAGAATCCAGCGGATCGGTGTCAACGGAAACATCAGGGAGCACGCTTTCTACAGCACAGTGAAGTGGGAAGAGCTGGAGAACCGGAGAGTGAAGACCCCTTTCCAGCCAGGAATGGTAAATACATGTGCTATATATGATACATCCACCCACTCTCACACTGCAGAAAAACTGCTGCTCTTTTTTACTCATCCACCACTTGGTAGGCCAGAGGTCTTCGGAGCTTTTGGGTTAAGGCTCCCAACATTGGTTTGGGATTCACTTAGATATGAAAACATATTGCTAACAGTAACTTTCCTAAAGTTCTAGTAATATCCAAGACTGATAAAACACAATTCACCTTCAGATTTGACCCAACCTGGACTTGGTCGCCACTGTGGTTACTGCTGTAACAAAGACAGATAATCACGTGTCCATAGTGAAATGAATGGGTCCCTTATTCATTTATTGACCGTTTCCTTTTTCAATAGCTCATTCTTTGGCCTTCAGAAACTTTTTGTAATTTTATTTCTAAAATAAAGTTGTTGGGTTTTGGTGGATAGTGATAGTCTGATTTTAACTTTCACCTGCTTCTCATTTTCTCATTTTTGGGCATTAATATCTGAATCCAGTAATGACTTTTTACATATAATTAAAGCCACATATTAAGTTACGACTTATCTTGAGTGAAATGAAGTATGTAAGAAGCACCTTGTTTCCTTTCATATAGCCATCAGCAGATGACTTCACTGAAATCCCGCTGTCATTCTCCTCTCAAATTCGGAACGAGGAAACCAACTTGGCAGATTTCTCCCACGTGGATCCCAGCTGGAGTTGGCAGGAGTAAGGCATTGGTTCTAATATGGGAAAACATCAATACTGCCTGGACAATACAACAACCTGGGCCAATTGACATCATACCCTCTATGGCAAGCTGCACCTCTCAACAACTCATCCACCTGCGTCTGCCATCAATGTCGCCACCACACGGGATCCCTGGCTTTGACTTGGAGAAGAGAAAAAGAAAGAACGGAAGAGTTAACCATCGTGAGTATAAATGTTAGATGAAATGAGACAGTGTAGAGTAATGTAAAAGATTAGGCTGGTTTTAGGTCTTTAGATAAAATGTTATACAATAGTTTATTGACAGGATAATAGATATTATATAACTATTGACAGGCAAGCATCTAGAATAAGGTAGAAAGAAAACATATGCTCTATAGAAACTTTTCTTAAAATACATCTAAAATCATTTTCTTTTAGGGAAGGTAGGGCGGGTTGTTATCACTCAGCAGCCGCTGAGCTCCCTAATGGTAAGTAGTGGTAAGTATACCCCCTGGAGACCTAAATATATAGGGGTTTCTTGTTACCACCTTACCATTGTATATATATGTGTGTGTATGTGTGAGAGTGAGTGTGTGTATGTGTTAGAGTGAGTGTGTGTGTCTGTGTGTGAGAGTGAGTGTGTGTGTGTGTGTGTTAGAGGGAGTGTGTTTGTATGTGTGAAAGTGAGTGTGTGTATGTGTGAGAGTGAGTGTGTGTGTCTGTGTGTGAGAGTGAGTGTGTGTGTGTGTGTGTTAGAGGGAGTGTGTTTGTATGTGTGAAAGTGAGTGTGTGTATGTGTTAGAGTGAGTGTGTGTGAGAGTGAGTGTGCATGTGTATGTGTTAGAGTGAGTGTGTGTATGTGTGAGAGTGAGTGTATGTGTGAGTGTGTCTGTGTGTATGTGTGTGTGTGTGAGAGTGTGTGTGTGCATCAGTTGAATTAGCTTATTTGCAATGCTCACCCATTCCTTGAACAGGAGAACACGGAGTTGAATTCCCTTTTGGAATCCGCAAGCATTTCTGTATTGGAAATGACCTGTTCTCCCTTTCAAGGAATCAGTCACTAGTATCAGGTTATTTTTATAACCTGGTGCTTCATTAATGGCATGCCAATACGGGAGCAATAGAATTGGACCCGTACACTCCCTATGTGGCATTGTATTTCCTTTACAAGGCTACTGTCGATCCAGGGACATGTCCGATTGCCATTTTGGAGTCAGGAAGGAATTTTTTTCCCCTTCTGAGGCAGATTGGAGACCGCCTCAGAAGGGGGTTTTTTGCCTTCCTCTGGATCATCTAAATTTATTTAATTGCAAATAATTGCCCATTAAAATATAAATATAACCTAAATACAACCCCACAAAAATGGAAAAGGCATGTCAAAAAACTAAATTAAATAGGGATGTCACAGGTTGACGTTTATAAACCAGTAGTTAGAGGGGAGCAGGGTTCTTGGGGAGGCTACTAAAAGAAGAATGTATTTATTATTATATACTGTAGCACACTTCCTTTTGGGGTTATGTTAAGCCTCCCTTTATCTCCATTATTATCATCACCACCTATGTACAGGAGAGGACGAAAGGATGAAAAATCAACTGCAGTCAAGAACAGCAATAATTATAGCATGTGTGATATTCTGTAATGTGTAGGAATGTTGTATGGTTGTGTGAGATATGTGTGTGTGAATGTGAATATTGGTTCTGTTGTAACAACTAGTCCAAAATACCTGGGTCCATATTTAGAATAAATTGCAGGTCAGCTCAAGGATGGGGGGAAAGGTTCATAAACAGACTGGGCAGAGGTGTATGACCCAAAATGCCAACTAGGAACAAACGTATTCTTACCATAGTCATATGTAGTCAGCTTAATAGGTCCATCATGATTCCTGTATCAGTACTGTGTATATATCATCTAAACCTAAAAATCAAAATTTTAAACTAAATCTAAATATGTTTGAGTAAAAGTAAATCTAAATATGTAAAAGCCAATGATGTGTGTGTGTGACTAGTCAGATACCTCTCAGTATTTGCTGAAGAGGAAAGGTCCCATGACAGTTTATGTCACTCCATGCAGGACCAGAGAGGAAACTATTGCAGCAAGTGATAGGGTGAGCCATTTGCTGCAATAGATGTGTGAATGGACAGTAACAAGAGTTGAAGCCTTGACGTGGCGTTACTGCTCACATGGGTAACCATGTGCTAATTCAACCACTTGTGAGACTTGATTCTAACATGTTATTATTAATAGTATGCAAATTGCCTTCACCTCCTACTACTTAATATATTCCAGCTTTGTGCAGTGTTCATGAGTCATTCTGATCTATTCTTTTCAGTTTTCATGGTGGAAGTGGTGGAATATATATATATGAGTAACAGGGCTTTACAGCTCCAGCAGATCGTAACCAGAGAGCACTGTGCTTATTGCTGCTCGGAGGCTGCACAACAAGCTCTAACTCTTAGGAGGGTGTTTAACTTGAAACTGTTCTTTGATAAATGTATTGTTCTTTATTGCTGGAGGGCATTGCAGGGAAATCACTGGAATAAAGTTTCTAACCAAAGTGTCACTATAATGAATATGTTGTGTTGTAGGCGCCTCTGTTCAGCTCTGTCCACTTACCAGTTTCATTTTCATTGCAGTTAAACATTCACATTCATACATGTCCCGGGAGACACTGGCCTTTTCCAGTTCAGGTATGTAATTGTCCAGGATTTCCACTCATTGTACAGGACTGGCTGCACTCAATTGTTACTTTCACTTCACTCCTGGAATTTTTTCATCGCATGGCGCTGGCATTACAGAAATAAATTGCACTTCTTTACTTCCTTGTGGAATGGACTGCTACAGGTAAAAACAAGCCATCAGCACTGCCAGAACTGCAAATAGAAAAAAAGATAGAATAAAAATAGTAATGATACATTGTGATTTTCATTCTTTATAGTAACAGCAGGAAATAAGATATTTTTAAAAACAATCAAATAAAAAACTGTTGGAGACTTACCTAGATATAGGCAGGCTGGAGGTGCTGGAGGGAACTATGTGGCCCAAAATGACATGGGAAAATGGCTTGAGGTGTCAGACCAGGTACAATTTCCAGTGTGGGGGTAATTTCAGATGCAAAGCGTTGAAAATTATTGATTGTGCAATCACTATAAAATATCAATGGAGGCAATTGTGGCTTATCTAAAGGGTATGGATGTTCTCCCCTGGCTTGTGTGGGTTTCCTCCAACACTCCAACTACATACAGGCAGGTTAATTGGCTCCTGATAAAACTGATCCTTGTATGTGTGAATGTAATAAATTAGATTGTGACCTTAGATTGTAAGCTCTGTTGGGGAAGGGACTGATGGGAATGATGTATAATCTCTGTAAAAGGCAGCAGAATATTTCAGCATGTTGTCAATAAAGGATGATGATAACAATATAGTTGTCTATCTCCCCACAGGTGTTTCCAAGTATAACCATCGAAAAGGTAAGGATAAGGTCACACTGGGCGATTTGGGGAGATTTAGTCGCCTGGTGACTAATCGCCTCAATCTCCCCAAATGCTTTACCTCTGTCTTGCGCCGGCTAAAATGAAAAATCGCCTACGGCATGGCACACGCGTCGCTTCGTATTCCAAAGTCTTCCGAAGTTTCCTAAATCTCCCCAAATCGCCCAGTGTAACCTTACCCTAAGAGGCACAACTGTCACACCAGTGACATTGTTTAAGCATCTGCACGGCATTACTCACCCCGCACCTTTCACAATAGAAGTTTGGAGTCTAGATATTGTACAAATGAGCAAATAAAAATAATTGAAATAAACACATTCAACACTCATAACTGGATTATATGAACCTGTTTGATTTTGTTTGTGATGATCTGATGCTTGAGCTTGATGGATCTGAATCTACCATAAAACACATTTTGTATCTTGCTATGTGGGAAGCATTTGGGAACAAATACACATAGACAGAAATTGATTGGGGTACATACACATGCACATACGTGTTGGTTAACGCACCCAATAACATAGGGTTTATCTTATGATGGTAGCCACTATACCAGGGGTCCCCAACCTTTTTTGGCCCTGGACCAAAAAAGAGGCAATTTTTTTTTCAAGGACCGGGGGAGGTCGGGGACGGTGGGGCGGGGGGGTTTAAGGAAGGTTAGCAGTGGGAGTAAGAGGGGTCGGCGACCATTTGGGTGAAATTCGAGCACCACGTTCATTGTTAGGCGGCCCAGTTCAGGACTGTCCGCTGCCCGGTTCTTGGCCGCAGCCCGGTGGTTGGGGACCCCTGCACTATACAATTGTGTCCTTTAGAGCATGGCTATCCAACAGTAGGACAAACAAGCCAGATGTGTGCCTCCAAAAGTTCCTTATCCATTACACCATTATTAAATATACTGTTACATCTAAGGTTCCTGCAGGTTAACGTGATGTGCAGATTCATACTAGTGCAACCACTGCATTATCTGCTTATTATGTTTCCAAGCCTCTCTTATGTCAGTGATACATGGCCTTCAAACGTGCCCATTAAACAGCAGATTTTATCTTCACTCCTCACAACAGTGTTCATATTAATGTGTCTTCAGAATAAGGTTTGTTTACGTAAATTTAACAGTGAGACACATTCAAGCTGTGTGTGTATCCTCATAGATTCGAATTAAAAAGTGCACAAGTGACAAACTATCATTAAAGGTAGTAAATGGCAGTCTAATATTTTATTTTGCTGGGGACCCAAACTACAAGCCTTTTGAGTAGGAACAACTACAATTTTAGCTCTGAATTAACTTTTCGCAAGAAGAGGGGAGGATGATGGGAGTTCGGGGTCCAAATATGGCTCACAATCTCAGTTTCAAATCAAGTGAATTTTTTTCTTACAGAAACAATATGGACTGTTGTTAGGGTGGTTTTTGTTGCCTATAGCAGCCAAATGTTGATAAACTTGCCCCTAAATCCCCTGGCAATATCGTTGTTTGTAAAATGATAGGGCTTTATTGACCCACTTCCTCTATCCCAGTTCTGCTTTTCATTGGAGGTAACTGTGCCAAGTGTCAGTCGGCAGGGGAGGTTCTGTTGTTCTGAACCATTACTTAAATACAAAGGCAAATTACTGGGACAGTACTTGAAAATGTATGGTCAGCACGCAATAAAAAATATATAAAGAATAAATAAATATAAATTTGTTTAGCTGTCTTGGTGATACCATTCAAAGTGGAGATGCACAAACATGGTAAGCCCAGTTTTTTTCAAAGAGGGGAGGTAACTGCGCCATTTACCACAGCAAGGCGAGTTGCTTTGGTTGTTGGGAGCATAGGACTTGAGGACATCTAGGCAGAAATATGAAGCTGGAGCTTATTTTGAATAGATAGTAGCTTCCATTTTAAGGTCCCCATCGAGTGAAAGACATGCCGCATCTTGAGCTGGCAGTACCTAAACATATGTTGGGAGTTAGACTTTCTGTTATAAGAACCAATCACGTGCACACCCGAGCCCTATGAAGTGGTAAGAACCCGGTGCTCGGACCCTAGGAAGTCGTCACTTCACATACGACAAGGGTTAATTCCTCTGAATTGCCCTGTGTGCCGGTACCTGTTTTCTTCGTTCCAGTTAGACTTTCTGGTACATGCATATTGGTCTAAATGGTGGAATCCTGTAAGCCATTTGGATCCCTTAATCGGACGCATCCGTCTGAAAGTCGGAGAAAACCATTAAAGTGCTGGAGACCAGTGCTTCACAGAGTGGAGTGTTGCGGAGAGAGATTGAATCTCCTTCAGGTGGCAGGGAGTTTTGTGCAGGGGTCCAAGCCTTCCAATCTAGTGATCATAGAATGGTTAATGTTTTTGGTGGTACCTTCCCTGTCCCTTATGGCAGGCTCTTAATGTTTCCCCAGGGATCCACACCACAATCTTATAATAGCAGGGTTAGAATAGACCCTGATTCAACACCAATGGAACAGTAACCAAGATAGCTGCTAATAATAAAGATAAAGTCATGCATAAACCCCTGTAAATACCAAACTTTGGAGCACAGGTATAAAAAACCTAAAGTCCTTATTGGTTCAAATAAACAGGATAATCCACACTTTCCTGTTTGTTTAAGAGAAATATTTAGGCAGCCATCAGGGAGTGTTTCCTAAAGCTTATAAAGGAGTGCCCAAACGTTTTGGCACCGAGGGCAGAGGGGAAAATGTGTGGGGGGCCGACCATTCAGCTGACACTCTTGAACACCATAATTAAATTACGAATCGAGTAATCTAGCAGTAAACTTGGGCACATTAGTGAATGATCTGCCACTTGGTCTCTACTGAAGCTGATTGGTCGGACTTTGCTAAAATAGGTCGTTCGGCACAGAAAAATCTTGCGTCATGGGATTAGACCTTTTGCTGAAGGATTCCTGATCGTACTGTCCTGGGGGCCTCATTATTCATTAATTTCATGATGAGAGCTGAGGGCCGGTGTAAATTTAAAAGCGGCCCAATTTTGGGCCCCCGGGCCCGACTTTGGACCATGCCTGATTTATAGGAATTGGGGATAGGAACTGCAATTTTAATAAAGATTAACAAAATTTAAGAAGGGTTCTTTCCCAGATTATAATCTTCTTTATCAATTTTGCCTTGTGACAAGGGGGAAATGCAAAAGTGTTAGGCCAAGCGCCCTACGCGAATTCAATCTGAAATTCCCTGATTCTATAGTAACAGGTATGGGATGTTATCCCACAGTGATTCTATGCCCTCCTTGATGCGCCTCCCTGCTTCCCCAGTGCTACCTTTTTGTTCATACTTTCTTTGGTACTGAGGTGACCTGAATTTTTCGACACTCACACTCCACTCCCTTTGGCTAAATCCAGTCAGCAGATAAGAAACATTTCATTCGAATATGAGCATCATTGAAAAGTTTGATACATTTTTAATCACCTCGCAGTCAAACAATAATCTTAACTCTCACGGCTCAAAACTTTATCTAGACCGGAAGCGGCACAATGCAATCAGATGTTCTGCAAAGGATGGCTTTATATACCTGCATTTATTCCCCCTGAGTTTGCGGGCCACAAATGAAGACCCATGGGGCCACCAGCGATGTACTAGAAAATCATGCTAATATTTAAGCCCATTTATCAAAGGCTGAATTGTCCAATCATGTGATTTTTTTTTCCATTTGAATATACTCCAATTAGAGTCTGGGAGTTTATTTAAGAAAAACCCGAATGTCTATTTTATCAAATTTGATATTGCGTTGTCTTTTCCACAAAAACCAAAACACATTATTATATCAAGAGTTTGTTACAAAAGTCCCAAAAGAAAAGAACCACCAAGAGAGAGTAATTGGCAGTGAACAATCCAATATAGTATGGGATGGTTAAATCCAGATGCTTGGGACCTGGGGTTGTTGCAGAATAACAAGATTTTTTCCGTAATTTGGATCTTTATAACCTAAGTCTAACAAGAAAATCATGAAAATATTAATAACCCCAATAGGCTTGGGTCCTGCTTCCAATAAGGATTAATTATATCTTAGTTGGGATCAAGTACAAGGTCACTGTTTTTATTATTACGGAGAAAGGAATCCTTTAAAAAAAAATTGATTATTTGATTATAATGAGTCTATGGGAGTGTTCATTCCGTAATTAGAA
>NC_054373.1:32983495-33050995 GCF_017654675.1 Xenopus laevis
GGCCAACATGGTCAAATTTGACCAGGGGGTTGTTAAAATTTGATTCGAGTTTTTTTAAGAATTCGATTTTCGTGATTTATCTTACTCGGGCCCTTTAAAAACTCAAATTCGACTATTCGTTACTTAAAACCTTCCGAAATGCTGTTTTAGTCAATGGGAGACGTCCTGGGAGTTGTTACTTTGTAGGCTTCCAGACATTCAAGTTTTTTTTTTTTTTGGAGAAAAAACTCGAATCAAGTTTTTTTAAAACTTGAATCAATTTAGTTTTGAATTCAATTAAATTTTTCGGGTTGATTAATTCACCGGAGTTTAAAAAATTCAAAAAGTTCATGGGAATTTATGGAAATTTTTAAAAACTCACATGAATTTGAAATTCGACCCTTGATAAATCTGCCCCTTAGTGTGTGTTGCTGGACAGTAGAGAGTATAACCAAACCATATCCAAAATAAAAACCCCAATCTGTATTTTAATATCCTCTTTTTCTTTATTTTCTTGTATAGTTTTAACTACCAAGAAATGATTGTCTGAGCTTAGAGCATAGATTTTCTGGTTAGATCTTTCAGTTAAGATTATCAATTGCAATTGGTGTCAAACACGGATCTTGAGATGTTGTTGTAATACTATAACTCTGAGTATCCCATTGAGGCACAAAGTTCAGCAACAGCTAAAGTTGCCCATCACTCTTTTAATTTATGATGACAATAATATGATGGGTTTTATATATATATATATATATATATATATATATATATATATATATATATATATATATATATATATATATATATATATATATATATATATATATATATATATATATATAATATATACACACACACACAAGTATTTTGCCTATTTTAATTTAAAAAAAACAAACATATTTTTCTTAATTCTTTTGTCATTATATACTACTATTGGAAAATTGTTTTGTTTTTTCCTGAAATAAGTGATAATGAACCCTGTTTAAGGAGCAGCTCATTTATACAGAGCTTTACTAGCTTCTCCTCTTCAAACAGTGACTCGGCAGAACCAGCTAGTGCGAAAGTAAAAGTGGTTCCTTTTTCTTGTTCAGTGCAGAAGATAATTAAAACAATAGGCAAAAAGAAAGACATATGTCTTGAGTTGTCCTCAAGGTAAGTGTATGGAAATTAAATAAACCTTACAATGCAGATGTTCTTGCAGGGCTGTGATGTGATTCTAGTCTCTTGGTCCAGACAAAGGACATTCTTGTTAAATGTAATTACTGTAGGGAAGCTCTTAGAAAGTAAGTTAATTGCCACCATCAGCAGTAGCCACAAGTGTTAGCGAAGACACTAGTTAGCCACAAGTGATTATTGGGAGTTAACATATTTTCTTCCCTTTGCTGAATGCAGACTGCCAGCATGCTACAGGTACTGGATCTGTTATCCAGAATGCTCAGGACCTGGGGTTTTACGGATAACCGATCTTTCTGTAGTTTGGGTCTACATACCCCTTTGTCTACTAGAAAATCATGTAAACATTAAATAATCCCATTAGGCTGGTTTTGCTTCCAATAAGGATTAATTATATCTTAGTTTGGATCAAGTACAAGCTACTGTTTTATTATTACAGAGAAAAAGGAAATCATTTTTAAAAATTTGGATTATTTGTGTAAAATGGAGTCTATGGGAGACTGCCTTTTCCTAATTCAGAGCTTTCTTCTGGTTAAAGGAAAAGTATACCCCCAAAATGAATAATTAATATCCAACATATATCCAATTAAGAGGCATATAAAAGAATCTTATCAAACTTGAATATATATTTAATATTGCCCGTTTACATCTCTTGCCTTGAACCACCATTTTGTGATGGTCTGTGTGCTGCCTCAGAGATCAGCTGACCAGAAATACTGCAGCTCTAACTGTAACAGGAAGAAGTGTGGAAGCAAAAGACATAACTGTCTGTTAATTGGCTCATGTGATCTAACATGTATGGTTAGTTAGTGTGCACCGTGAATCCTACGATCCCTGGGGGCTGCCCTTATTTTTTTAAAATGGATTGATTAGCCAATGGCACATAATACTAAAAAAAGTATATTATTATGAAAATGGTTTATTTACATGAAGCCGGGTTTTACATATGAGCTGTTTTATGCAATATCTTTTTTTTTTATAGACACCTACATTGTTTGAGGGGTATAGTATAGCTGTCTGTGAGAGACAGCCTTTCCATAATTTGGAACATTCTGGATAACTAATTTCCGTATAACTGATCCCATAACTGTACTACGCAATGCATCTCCTGGTGTACTGCTCCCCCACAAAAGTACTGTGCACGAGAATTGACTTGCTTTATCTTTATTCTTATAATTATAACCAGCCAATACTCCATGAAACTTGGGCGCAGTTAATCCCTTCCCCATAGTGTTTACATGTGAAGTTTAATGGAAGAGGAAGTGACTAAAGGCCCCAGTCCCAGTTGTAGGGATGGCAGGTTGTTCCATGCGTGCCTCTGAGCTGAAAAACAAAGACGAGTTTTGCAATGAAGTGTGGTACAGAAATGAGTCACACGCCGGAAGGGTGGAAGTGCATCTGCTTCTTAACCCGGCCTGTGCAGAATGAGAAAAGCATTATCTACTTCAGTGATAACAGCAGGATAAAACAGTCTGCGTGCCCTGAGCTGGGGAAACTCATGTGGGACAACCACTTAGCTCCAGCTCCAACTAAACCAAACCGGAGCAGTGTCCCTTTTTAGGGCAGAGACAGATGAGAAGATTCGGGGAGGTTTAGTCACCCAGCGATAAATCGCCTCTTCTTCGTGTGACTAATCTGCCAGAACTGCTTCCCCGCCAGCTAGAATCTAAATCACCTCATGAGGAAACTTTGGGCGACTTCGGAAAGTGCCATCCCGCCGGCGATTTAGATTCTAGCAGGTGGGGAGGCAGTTCCGGGAGATTATGCTATATAGAGGTGTAGCAACCTTGTTCCTTAAAGTGATACTGACACTAAAAACTACTTTTTAAAATATGAATGTACATTAAAAGTTACCTACAGGTCATGTTTTTGACCTTTAAAAATAATAGCACATTCACCCTGAAACAGGGGACTGAAGCATTGAATAATAGTAAAAGGAAACCGTGCAAATATCACTGTTCTTTTAAAATACCCAGAAAATGCAGACTAGATTTGATGCATTTAAATGCTATACTGAAGCCTGCACTAGTTCCCCTTTAACCTTTTTTTCTCCCTCTTGTGTGTGCCCAATATTCTTTAAATAGAGCTGAGCCACCTGCACTGGCAGATAAGGACTAATCTCCTAACTGGCTGTCCTGAGCTTGGCATATCTCTAGTAGTCTGACACACTGTGTCAGGATCTGCTAATAATCCTGAGCAGTTCAACTGGAATGAGCAGCCCAGGGTCCTGCCATAGTTGGGAATGGGCAGTAGGGCTGCGTTTCCATTGGTGGCTTACAAAAATTACCCTCCTGTGATTTGTCAGCATCACTTTCATTCTTTATAGTTTGTACAGTTAACAATTGGAATATTAAAAAGGCGGCTATACAGTGTGTGGCCCGTTCTATGCTTTCCACCCATTCAGTGTGTAGACCAACTGGATGGACTCTTGTATGGCTTCCTTTGATTAAGGGAAGCAAACATTTCATTATTAAAACTAAGCTATTTATTTTTATCTGAAAATAATAGGAAAGTTATTTTAAAGGATAAGAAATACTGTAATAAAACACCTTGGGGGGGGGGGGGTGATGCTTATAGTTTGGGCACCCATCTCAAATAATCCAAATGTAAAAAATGATTTCCTTTTTTACTGTAATAATAAAACAGTACAGGTATGGGATCCATTATCTGGAAAGTCGTTATCCAGAATGCTCCAAATTACGGAAAGGCCGTCTCCCATAGACTCCATTTTATCCAGATAATCCAATTTTTTTTAAAACTGGCTTGCTTTTTTTTAATGTAATAGTAAAACAGTACCTTGTACTTGATCTAAAGGTGGCCATAGACGTAACAATTACGATCTTTCCAAGAAAGATCGTTCGTTTCAATACACACGTGTAGAGCTGAATCGTTGGATATACAGGTAAATATACGGGAAGAAACAATAGAATTCTACCTGTATCTGATGATTCAGCACTAACAATGGCTGATGTTTGGGTCCCTTCAAAGGCCCCCTGATCAAAATTTTCTGTTCAGCCCGATTGACAAGCCGACCGATATCCAAGTCTTCTGCTGATATCGGTCGGCTCTATTTCCACCATACACGCACCGAATAGCGTACGAAAATTAGCTTTATACGATATTATCTGTGTGTCTATGGCCACCTTAAGATATAATTAATCCTTATTGGAAGCAAAAGCAACCTATTGGGTCTATTTAATGTTTACATGATTTTCTAGTAGACTTAAGGCATGAAGGTCCCATAACTGTACCATGTACTTGATTTCAACTAAGATATAATTAATCCTTATTGGAGGCAAAACCAGCCTATTGGGTCTATTTAATGTTTACATGATTTTCTAGTAGACTTAAGGCATGAAGATCCAAATTACAGAAAGATCTGTTATCCGGAAAACTCCAGGTCCTGATCATTATGGATAACAGGTCCCATACCTGTACCTTGTACTTGATCCCAAATAAGATATAATTAATACTTATTGGATGCAAAACCAGCCTATTTGGTTTATTTAATGTTTACATGGTTTTCTAGTAGACTTAAGGCATGAAGATCCAAATTACGGAAAGATCTGTTATCCGAAAAACTCCAGGTCCAGAGCATTATGGATAACAGGTCCCACACCTGTACCTTGTACTTGATCCCAAATAAGATATAATTAATACTTATTGGATGCAAAACCAGCCTATTTGGTTTATTTAATGTTTACATGGTTTTCTAGTAGACTTAAGGCATGAAGATCCAAATTACGGAAAGATCTGTTATCCGAAAAACTCCAGGTCCAGAGCATTATGGATAACAGGTCCCATACCTGTACCTTGTACTTGATCCCAACTAAGATATAATTAATACTTATTGGAGGCAAAACCAGCCTATTTGGTTTATTTAATGTTTACATGGTTTTCTAGTAGACTTAAGGTATGACAATCCAAATTACAGAGAGATCCTTTATATGGAAAACACCAGGTCCTGAGCATTCTGGATAACCGGTCCCATACCTGTATAACAGAAATGGAACCAATCCAGACCGTTAGCTCTGTGCTTCATTATGAAGCCCATTAATATCCCCTTACTCCCCCGGAGCATCATTTAATTGGGGGTTTCTATATCGGTCATTTACAGCAAACATGATTTTATTTTATATAATTTACTTGTGTTTTATCAGTAATATTCTATCTGTGATTAGTTTCCAGTTGTAACCTGTGCACAACCTCTGCATTATTGATAAGTTTGTCATTTGTGAAGAGCCAGATATAGGATTAACGATTCATTATTATTTATTCTTTTTGTGTAATCGTTATTAATTATTTTTTTGTTTCTGTGTTGCTCTCTTATAACTTTTTTGTGTGTGTTCCTTTATCATTATCTTATATTCCTTTAACGCCAACTACCTTAACTGCATTACATTCATTTGCGGGCTGTTTAAAGTGTCAAGAAATCCCTTAATACCTTTGAACATATTTTTTTTTTTATTGTTGTTTTTCCCTTCAGCCAATCAGTATAGGATTCATCAGCTCATGACTGCGTTGCCATGGCATTCTCCTCACGCTTTGCATTCTGGGAACAGAAGGGAAGTGTTGTTTTCTGTAGCAGTCTGCGTGTGTGTTTGTCTTGTATAATTGTGTTGATCGGGCTCTCCTGGCACCTCTCTGGTGTTACCTTTTAAGATGGCTGAGGTAGTTCAGTTTTAATCAATATATGTAAACTTACACCTCCCAAAGTCTCCATTTTGAAAAAGGAGCATTTAGGCCACACCTCGATTGTTCCCAGCCACACTGAGGATCTGGGCTGTCCTGAGGGACCATTGGGAGGTTTGCAAACCATTGATGTAGAGGGAACCAGACCAAAATGATACCAAGCCATGCTCCGCTCCCTGACTTCCTGAAGTGACCACGGTTGAGCTATCTGAGGCCTCCAGATCTTTTTGACCTACCTGGGAATGATAGTGTAACATTGTACTAGAGCAATTCTAGATCTATACATGTTGACGCCTGCTGGCTGCCAATCCCTGGTATATATTCCTGGAGCTCAGAAAATAATGCCTTCCCTCGTTTTATCCCAGTCATATCTTATTAGCTTCTGCTTCATATCTGAGCAACCCGACCTTCTGTGTGAAAGACATCTGGAGTATTCCTATAACCATCTGCATGATTTCCATATTTTTAAATGCATAATCTTAGAACGCTGGAAACATCCCTAAACTGTAGATTGTGCTGATATGTAGAAGAACTGTGTGCAATAACCTCCTAACTATATTGTCAGAGAGACCATAAAGGAGAACTAAAGCCTTCAACTCTAGAAATGCTCTATTTTATATAAAGACCTTACTGTACCAACAGAGAGGTTCTGCAGCCCTATAACAGTGATGAATACAGACCTTCAAAATTGTCCACAGGAGAGAGCCATCTTGGATAGAGTCACATTATAGACAAAACTTTGCCCATACGCAACAATACCTTTACGTACGGCTTTTCCTTCCACGTCCCGTCCAGACTTGAATAGTCCAACTACAGCATTCTTAAGGAAGGACCAATTCCAAGCAGCAATTTATTGCAAAGTGCTTTTATTCACATGGAATGTTTCAACATGTGTTCACACACTTGAAAAAGGGTTCTACACCCAAAACATGTTGTGTGAATAAAAGACTTTGCAGTAAATTGCTGCTTGGGCTTTCTCCTTCCTTAGGGAAGGGGCACACAGGCAGATTCGGGGAGATTTAGTCGCTTGCCGACTCCCCGAACTACTATAATGAGAAAACGCCAGCACAATGGCACTCGCAGCTCTTCGATTTCCGAAGTTACCTCACAAGGAAACTTTGGGCAACTTCGGAAATCGAAGCGCCACGAGTGCATTGCCACAAGTGATTTTTTATTTTAGCAGGCAGAAGGCAGTTCGGGGAGATTGTTACCCTGAAGAAGAGGCGACTAAATCTCCCAAATCTGCCCGTGTGCCCCTGCCCTTAAGAATGTTGTAGTCACATTATAGGTATGCTCTGGGCTACTGCTGAGATACTAAGCTTAGGTGGTCATTGGAAATCATCAAGCACAAAATGAGATTCGTCGGTCATACAAGCTGATGCTACATGGTTGATTATCAACTACTGATGCCGACTGCATCTGGTTTCTGAGCTGCCATGTAATGTGGGTTTGATTTAATCTCTAAGTAGCCTTGTATGGTGACTAGATATGATTCAGTCCCTAAGCTCAGTCAACTCACAGTAGCCTAAAGCATGTGCAGTAAATCGGCAGAAAAGAAGATCTTTGAAGGGACAGATTTTCAATGCTAAAGAGCTGTGGGCCGCGTCTGATATAGGGTTGGCACTTTTTTTAAAATCGAAAACGGGCAAGGGACGGCCCGGTGGTGTTGAGGGCCTGCCAGTGAGTTGGGGGGGAGGCCGGTGATGTCAGAGGTGGGACTGATGACATGGCGATCAGCAATTGGCTAATCGACATGTCATTCGCTTCAATGTCAACTTTTCATCCGGGCAGACCTTCCAAAAACCGAGCTGTCCAGGTGAAATCTGGACAGGCGGCAACCTTAGTCGGGGGGGGGGGGGGTGGGCAGTCTGGGCCCACCGGGGCTGCAAAATCAGGACCCCCCCACCTCTACCGTAAATTCCTACAAGCCCCCTGTCCTCCTTAACCCCCCTGCAGCTGGAGCTACCTGCTACTGTGTCATTTGGATTAGGCTGGGGAAGATCAGGAGGCCAGGACCTGCTGGATGTAGAGAGCTGGTCTGGGCCAGTGAGCCCACCAGGTTTTTTCGCAGTGTCCCACTGGCTGCTACAGAATCCCAATACATAATCTGTAGTATTTATAGCCTATTTTATTAAGCTTTAGTTCTCCTTTAAACAAGATCTGGCTCTTTTAATGTAGAACTGATATTCTACATGTTAACACGATTAATCTGGGTGTCTCTGGCCTGTACAGGTTCCCCTATAGATACAAAGTCTCCCAAGATTAAGTTTTTTCAGCCAAGTAAAATGACACCCTGCCTCCTTGTGTTTATTTAAAACTTTAGGTTAAGGACGAAGACAAACCATCATCTAAAAAGAAAAATGGTGTTGCCCCGAGTGGAGCAGTAAGTTTTGTACTGCGTTTAGCTGAAGGGATAAGCAAAATGGGTTTATGAATTATCTGTGTCCCGCATGCCAACAAAAGGGTTCTGAGATCAGTGCTTTTCTTTGGGCTTTCATTCAGCTTTCAAGGGCAAATATACTGTCCTGCACCTCCTATTTGTCGGTAATTCTATTGAGGTGCTTAAGAATAGAGAAATGCCGGGTTGTGTTTGGGAGATCACCCTCATTTTCTATAACCGAATCAGATAGATTGTAGGTGAACTGGCTATTTTTACTTTATAGCTCCTAGGATTTGGACAATAAATTCTACTTTTTAATATAACAAATGACAATACTTGAACATGTATTTCCTGTTCCTTTGTGTTGCAATTTCCTTTGTGCGTTCCACTGCTATGAAGAAGAGAAAGCGGTTCTTGCCCCACAGTCTGAGAAAGTAAAACAGATGCTAAAAGGAGCAACCAATATTTCCACTTTATGGAACAATTCAATGATGAAAGCTGATGTATTTTTTTTATTGTTATTGTTTGAATTTCTTATCTTGTTAGGGCTTTGCCCATTTGACATCGAAAAATGTTGTTCGGTTGCTAGGGTAAGTGGCACTCTAGCAACCAGATACTTAGCCTGACAGTTGCAGGAACAAACGCTTTGTTTTATCGAATTCGCAATTATCTACACTGTGTGATGAATGTTAAATTTAAAAGTGAACAACTGCTTTAAAATTAAGTATGATGCTGAGAGTGATATTCTGAGACAGTTTGCAATTGGTTTTAATTTTTTATCATTTGTGGTTTTTGATTTTTTTAGGTTTGTATTCAGCAGCTCTTCAGTTTGCTGATTTTCAGCAATCTGGTTGCTACTACCCAAACTACCCTATCAACCTTACACTGATTTGAATAAGAGACTGGAATATGAATAGGAGAGGGGCTTAAAGGGGATGTCCACCTTTAAATTAACTTGTACTATGATGTAGAGAGAGATATTCTGAGACAATTTGCAATTGGTTTTCATTTTTTATTGTTTGTCTTTTTTGAGTTATTTAGCTTTTAATTCAGCAGCTGTCCAGTTTGCAGTGTCCGTAATCTGTTTGCTTGGGGGCCAAATTACCCATTGATTTGAATGAGAATATTGATTATTAATAGGGGAGGGTCAGAATAGAAAGATGAGTAATAAAAAGTTGCAATAACAATAAATAGCTTTACAGAATGTTTGTTTTTAGATGGGGTCAGTGACCCCTTTTTGAAAGCTAGAAAGAGTCGGGAGAAGAAGTCAAATAATTCATAAACTATAAAAAATAAATAATGAAGACCAATTGAAAAGTTGCTTTGAATTGGCCATGCTATAACATACCACCCCTTTAATAGAAAGACAAGTAACAAAAAGTAGCAATAACAATAAATGTGTAGCTTTACAGAGCATTTGTTTTTAAATGGGGTCAGTGACCCCCCATTTGAAAACTGAAAAGAGTCGGAAGACGGCAAATCATTTAAAAAAAACTGTAAAAAATGAAAACTAGTTGAAAAGCTGCTTAGAATTGGTCATTCTATAACATACTAAGGGCAGAGACACACGCTGCTATTTCAGGAGATTAGTCGTCCAGCAACAAATCGCTTCTTCTTCGGGTGACTAATCTCCCCGAACTGCCTCACGAGGAAACTTAGGGCAACTTCGGAAAGTCGAAGCTAACCGAGTGCCATCATGCTGGCGATTTACATTATAGCCGGCAGGAAGGCATTTCGGGGAGATTAGTTGCCCGAAGAAGAGGCGATTAGTCGCTGGGTGACTTAATCTCCCCGAATCTTCACGTGTATCTCTGCCATAAAAGTTGACTTAAAGGTGAACTGCCCCCTTTAAGATGAATATTCCTCTTAAATCCTTGGGGTAGAGGCTCTCTGGGGGGGGGGGCAGGTGTATTATCATTGTTTGTTTTGTGTTGGAGAACTCGTCCCACTTTATCCTGCTGCAGAGCAGTCCTGGTAGGACTATCTGTGAACTGAAGAGAAAGGTGCACTCTCCGACCTCTGTCTTGTAGCAGGCTGCAGTTTAATTCTTTGTCATGAGAGATGTAAAACTGCTTAAAGGTACGGGAACTTGTCTTTGAATAAAGGGTAACTTTTCTGCACTGCAGAGAAGACCGTGATAAATCTGTATGTGGTATGTGATGTAATGAAGGCTGGGGTGATTTATATAAAGCTGTGATTATATTATGCGAGCATAGTATTTGGCAGATGATTTGTGCTGATGTTAGGGTCTTGTGTGTGTTCTATAATCCAGACACAGTGGTTCCTGTGGGTCTTTAATGCTGGGTTCTAGAACTCCACCGTTGGCACTGCATTGCAGTCAGCATTGTCTTTACCAGAACAGACTGCAGTTAAGCAGCGACCTGCGACCTGGAATATTATGCAGTATTGTAACCATTCTTATTAACTATTTGCTTTGCAGTTTGTGTTTTTAAGAGTATTCATTTTTATCAGTATGGTAACACTGGAATGGGATTGGCTAACCGAAAAACTAAAACTGCAATTTTAGTGTGAGTGTATGCATTGTTTAGGGTAAAGGGGAATTGTGCCTTGTTTTTTAGTGTATGGTTTGGTGTATCCCTTTTTGCACAGTGAGCCAAGCACTTCGGTAGCTGAGTAGTATACAAAGGTTCCATAACAATTCTAGATTCTAGAGCTAGGCCTCAACCTGGGAAGGCCTTAAAGCAATTTCTAAGGGATGAACACTATTGTCCTGCAAGCTGCAGTTGTAGGTAGGAAGAGTTGTGTATAGAGACCATAGAGTTATTGAAGGCGGTGCCAATATGGTGGTTTATTGGCAACTTTTTGAAAGAATTATCATTACATCCTTCGATAAATAGGCGCCTCAAAGTTGCATAGCTCTGGTTTGCATCTGTGCCTCAAATCCTCCTCTGCGCTTGGGTTTTCACAAGATGTGATCTACCTACATACTGTCACTGCGAGTTTTCTTTGGAAAAGTGACAAATTGTGACATTGTTGTAAATGAACAGTTAGTATGAAACATTCATGATTATGTTGTATGTGCTTTATTCATTGGGTGATTTATGATTAGAATTGATGTTTGATTGATGGGCGGATTGGCACTTCCTGAGAAGTCAATCGTTTGTTTTTACCTTTCTTTATTTCGGGACCTCTTTGCTGCAGTGATATGTTCCTCAAACCAGTTCTTAGTTCCTCAAACCTTTTCTCTTATAAGCAGAAAATGGCACATCTAGCCACTTTTTGTCTAATTATTTTAATGTTGGTGAAAGCCCCGAGAATTGCTCCCTGATCTCGGTAGTTGAAGTTTGGGGGAATTCCTGTATTGCATTTCCCTATTAATTGTTACAGTTGCAATACTATATAAGTATATTGGGGTGCCTAGTTCTGTGTTGTCACTATCTTACTATGTGTATATCTTTAAAACATAGTCTGAAAACTCAGAATCAGGCAATGAGAGTGAGCAGTCTCTAAGTACGCCAGCATCGCCAAGGAATTCACAACTGCTTCAAAACCCATTCAAAGCAAAAAGCCCTGAACCAAACCAAAGGCCCCTGAGAGTTCAGAGCCCAGAACCAAGGCAATTGGAATTGAGGAGTCCCGAGCTAGTGCTTAATGGTGATGCAAAGTTGTCTGAAGAAAAACCAAATAGCATCATGCCCAGAAAGGAAAGTGACAAAAACATTACAGAACCTTCTTCTGAAGAAGCTGGAGGAGTCACTAAAAAGAAGGTGGTGAAGGTGGTTAAGAAGATGGTAAAGAAAGTTATGCCACAAGAGGAGGTGGGAAACAGAAAGAGCTTAGTCCAGTCTCAGGGGCCAACTGTAGATACTAAAAATGTGGAGAAAGGTCATGTGCCTTCCCCTTTACCTAAGTCGCCAACTGCAACAAAGAGTGAGGCAAAGAAAGAAAATACCAAAGATGAGATTTCTGCTGGTCTCACCAGTCTCATGTCAAGAGGGAAAATGAAGGATCACAGACCGCGCTTTAAGGTTCCGGAGAAGAAGGAAGAAAAGGCGGCAGCAGAAAAAGTAACTTCTCCAGTTCCACCAACTGAAAAATCCCCAGAGGACCGCACCGATGTCATTCCAGCCGATGAGGAGAACACTAAGGAGCAGAAGCTTCCCACACTTACTAAAGAGCCAAGCACAGAATCCTCCAACGCAACCTCCAAAAAACCACATGGAACAGAGGTACTCATTTCCCCGTGTGCAACCTAACCAAGCATCTGCATGTTCAACTGACATTTTAGATGTGGTGCAAGTTTGACCACTCTGTGCATGCATCTACCCATTTGTCCTTCATATAATAATCATATTTTCAAGATTTTTTTAAAATGGTTCTCAACCAGCCTTTTACTGACTTTATATATTTTATTTAAAAAACAGGTATGAAAAAGAGTCATGATAGATGTAAATGATGGAGCTTTAAGCATGGGAGTTGTTTTTTTTTTATACTTTATTTGTTGTTGCATGAAACTTAGGGTGTTATTTATCAAAGGTCGAATTTTTGAGTTTTGTGAGCTTTTGTAGACCTTGAATGAACACGCAACTGGAATAGTTTCTAATTTAAGAAAAAAAAACTTGCATGTAAAAAAACTTGAATCCGTGTAGTCGGAGTGACAACTCAAATACATGAATTGATCACGTTTTCGTGAAAAAAAGGTGATATCGATCCAATTGTTCGATTATTTTTTTTTTTCTCAGTGGGTTTTGCTCGAAAACATATTCAAATGGTTCACAGGACCTCTGCCATTGACTTCTACGTGACATTGACAGTTTTTAGATGGTGTATTTTTGGATTCAGCTATTTCCAGCTTATAATAAATCTTTAAAAATTTTTAGGTTTTAAAAAAAAAAAAAAAAAAAATTGAAATCATAAAATGAGTTTTGACTGAGAAATACCCTTGAAAACTAACATTTTTAAATAAATCTGCCTGTTTTACCTACTAATCCTTTTTACTTCAGTATTATATTTTATTTCATCATCTGGGGAACAAAATCCTCCCCAAATTTTGTCCTGACTGCTGGGTTTGTGAGAAAGGGATTCGGAAAGGGCAAGTTTTTATTTTTCCTAGTACTTGTCTGCCCAAGTTTAAGTGAGTAGAGCAAAGCTTTGGTATAACTGCATGAGTTTGTTTTTGCCTTTATCAAACAAATGAGGTCCTTCCTTCCTACCAAGACCCCTCCCCAGTTTAACCATTTGCATCTTTGTTTTTGAAATCGTTCCGCATTTTTAACAATTTGATGAATGGCAGAGGAACTTCATAAACCTAAGGCAGCTGCTTAGCCAAAATGTTGCATGTTTTTGTTTTCTCTACGGAAACTGCCAGTGTAGTGATCCTTGTGTCTTAACATTTGCATATGGTTGTTTACCGAAGCCTTCACAGCCATGTTTGAAGAAGGAAAATGCACCCACCGATACACAGGAGCATCTGCCAGCTCTTGTCATTGAGGAGCAAGACAGTCTTTCAGGACAGGTGTGTCTGTAAAAATAACAGATTTAGTCACTGTGAGAGTAACATGCCAGCATGATGATGTTTGCTATCTGTTCTGTAGAACTGGAAGCTGTGCGTTGTCGAGAGTGTGTCTTTTTTTTTTTGTTCACCCCCCTCCCCTGTAGTAACGGTAGTACAGTAAACCAATTAACCTTCAAAGTTCATGTTATAATTTATCAAACCATATGGCGAATATCTCAGTGGACTATTAAATTCCCTTCTCAAGCTTTGTGTGACCCTTGTATTAAATGCACAAAATAATATGCTATAGTGTGTGCACAAAAATCCAGTTTTCTGCCCCGCAGAGGCTTAGGTTATGCCTATGTCTGTAGCTGGCCTGCAAAGTGTCATGCTGTGGGCCAACGAAACTAACCAATACATTTTGCCTACTTATTAACACAGTACACAAGGTTGATAAATCGTCAACTTTTTATGTCTATATAATACACAAAAGCCATGACTATCTTGTAAATTATATCCTTATAAAACGGTGAGTAGTGATGTAATCCGTTGTAAACGGTGAGTAGGGATGTCATTTTTGTCACATGACTCACTAAAACTTGTGTATTTTATAAATAAAGTACCCCTTGTTGTAAAATATGAGGAAATAAGAAGTAACCTCTGAGTTCCATGACCTGTATAAAAGCACTTGGCCTTCGGCCTCTTGATTTTATATGGTCATGAAACTCCTCTGTGACTTATAATAGCCTTATATTTTACAATAGGGGCTATTTTATTCACTACCGGTATATATAATCTGTCTAATTGCTAGTTGATCAATAGGAAGGCAAAAAAACTCAATTTGAAGCTTCTCCAGTTTGCCTCAAATGGGGAAAAATTCCTTGTTGGCTCCAAGATGACAATCTGACCAGTCTCTGGATCCAACCCCTTCTTAAAGAAACAGTAACACCAAAAAATGAGTCTTTTAAAGTAGTGCAAATATAAGGTACCGTTGTGTGCACTGGTAAAATTGACGTGTTTGCTTTAGTAACTCTATAACAGTTTATATAAACAAGTTGCTGTGTAGCCATGGGGGCAGCCATTAAAGCTGAATAAGGAGAAAATACACAGTAGTATACAATGGGATTCTTCAGAATTATCTGTTATCTACTGTGTATCCTGTGCATGAATGGCTGCCTCCCATGGCTACATAGCAGCTTGTTTTTATAAACTATAGTAGTCTTTCTGAAGCAAACACACCAGTTGTATCAGTGTAGGTCAACAGTATATGATATTGTCATTCTATTAAACCACTTTCATTTTTTTGGTGTTATTGTAGTTAAACTATAATGTTAATTCTATAATGGAATCACTTTCTTCTGTATTTAATTGCTAAAATATGTCCCTTACAGTGGCTATAGTTATGATAAAGAGCAGACAGATTAGAAGCTCATTAAAGTCAAAGTGGAAATGTTTATACATTTACTGTATTTTATTGCTGAATCTATGAAGATTTGCACGTTTGTACCCTTGTATGCTTCTGCTATCCACAGACATAAGTTATTTTTATTAAAATAATAATGTGTAGGACTTTCAGCTTTGAGGCAGGGAGTGATGTTGGTTCTATAAATGGAGGTTTGTTGCGTGACCATTTTTCTACAGTGACCCAGGCTGACTAATTTGGACATGTTCTCATGTGATCTTCAAATCTATATATACTACATTAGCTGCAAAGTTAATGGGGCCCTGGGTATATGACACAAAAAAATAATCTCCTAGTACTGATGAATTAAACAAATGCTGTTGCACTTGGGGACGCTTATGGGCATGGCCCCCCACAGGTGCATAGAGCTGGTTTTTGGGGCACCTGAAGGAGTATCTGACAGAGCCTATTTCCCCCTGGAAGTACAACCAAAAGACCAATCACGCTGAGATTTGGAAGGGCTGATTTTATATATCTGTAACTGGATATAAGTCAGTAAGTGTAAGGGGGCCTGGTAGACTGTTGGCACTCAGTTGGGACATTTCATTGCAGATTACGTAATATGGATGTTGTGGTGTTTATATACAAATGGCCTGTAGATGTTACTGTGCTCAAGACTTATACTGTGCATACTTTTTATACAACTTGTGGTGTTAGAGTTGCTTACTGTTGTGTAATGGCTGCATGAGCCTGCTAATAAAGCACTGTTATACTCTACTCATCCTCGGCTACCAAAACACAACAGATGTATTAGCTATTCAGGATTTCATATGTTGTGGAAATTCAGGAACTGGAGATCAGAAAAGTTTAGGGATGCACTGAATCCACTATTTTGGATTCGGCCGAACCCCCGAATCGTTTGTGAAAGATTCGGCCGAATACCGAACCAAATCTGAGCCCTAATTTGCATATGCGAGTTCCTTCCCCACCCCTAATTTGCATACACAAATTTGGATTGGTTTGGCCGGGCCGAAGGATTCGGCCGAATCCTTTATTCGGTGCATACCTAGAAAAGTTTGACATGAGCTCAGAGTGTTATAGACTTGGAAACATGATAACATACAGGATTAAAAGGGAGTTACCGATGGAAGAGCATAGAGATATCTCTTCACATCACAGAAAACCAAAGAACTACTCGTAGAACCAAAAAAGTGGTTCTGCCTCTAGGCCAGAGTACTAGTGACCAAGGCTAGCTTGAGAACAGAATCCATCCAAGTCAGGGGAATTGTATTCTCTCTCAGTTAGGAGAAATGGTCACGGTGTGAGTAATGGTTTCACACGTATAATCACTGGTTTATTATTGAGCTTGTGGATTCAGCGTGCCATGCGCTTATCTAGAAAGCCTTGCTTCATTTCTTTCTCTTCCTTTTACTTTATTCCCACATTGAGGTGTGAACAAACAAATGAGTAAATCTTAAGGGGCAGAAAAAAACTGCTCTATGATTACATGGTGCTTATATCGCTTTTTCCCTGGGTACCTCTCGCTAGAGAGTCGGAAAAAATCGATTGGAGTGGTACAAGTATAGATACCACTAGAGTATTATTGACTGTGGGCATAAGAGTAAGGTGGGATGTGAGAATGGCCCTGAATACTAATGCCAATTTGACCTTTAGGCCTTCCGTGCTGTTTCCCAGCAGACACCAGCAGAAGAAGCTCAGAAACGTCTGGAAAGGATCTTCATGGCATCTGTAAATAAAATATTGATTTTTTTTTCTCTTAAACCCTCGCTCATCTCATGTTGCAATGCTAACTGCTTGTTTTAGCTTGTAACGCTTTTTCTTCCTTGACTGCGGCTTACACAACACTGATTCCTATGTCTCCTGTTTATTTTTTTTATCGTCCTGCAATGTTTAATGTCATTTTTTATGCCACCGTCAGGCTTTTTTGTTTTACGTCTAACTTATGTGCCGTTGTGTGACTGTGGCTACTCTTCAGCAACAACTTCTTAATTGGAAGGCTGGTAACTTTGTTGACTTTTTGTAGCTGCAACAGAGA
Organism: Xenopus laevis; assembly: GCF_017654675.1. Classification (NCBI taxonomy): domain Eukaryota; kingdom Metazoa; phylum Chordata; class Amphibia; order Anura; family Pipidae; genus Xenopus; species Xenopus laevis. The sequence continues at coordinate 33,000,636 of NC_054373.1, forward strand.
CAATAATCTGGTTTCAGCTGTAGTGAAGCAATAGTACTGCTTGAAAACCCAAGGGTGATCTAATTCTTGCACTAGCCTAAAAATATTATTACAAAATATGCTTCATTGTAAATACTGTATGTCTATGAAGGTTTTCACTCATCCAGGTCATGATATAGAGTATGTAAGAGATCTGGAGAGTATCTTAAGTTATCTGGAGAGAAGTCTAATCCATCTGGACTTTCTGAGTATTCTTGAAACACAACTCATGGCAAAACGTTACCACTTTTTACAATGAACTAATTCCTACATGAAAGTTCAATGGAACTATTGGGATTGGATATTGGCGACTATGACCCATAAGGTTTTAAAATTTCAGGGAATTCCCTGCCGCTCAGTTGAGCTGAATAAGCCGCATGGATCAGTGGTGAAAGGTTTTCAAGAATACTCAGAGTGGGTCCTGCACCAGGTCGGTTACCCACGGAATAACCGCAAAGTGGTAGGGTTCTGGGTAGAAAACTGATTCCCTTACCATTCAGGCAGTCCGCAGGTAACCCACCTGGGTACCCAGCAAATGCGCAGGACTGGTCCCTCCTACCTTCCTAGCATTGTAGGTTTTTTTTTTTTAATACCTTTCCTGATGATTCGGAGTGACGTCATTTACGGTTTGCGGGTGCCGGGTCGGTAGGTAAGTTTGACTTTATAGGGTCCTGGTCAGATAGCGGCTCTGGGTAGGGGGATGTGTTGGGTGCTGATCGGGTTAAGGGTTAGCGGGTCCAAGTTGGGCACGGGTCACTGGTCCATCCAATTGGACCCATGCAGGACTCTAACTCAAAGCCCACTTGCTCTAGACTTAACTTGGAACTTATTCCTATTTAAAGTTAATATACCTCATAAGATCAATCTATATCTTGTTTTTACTTTTGTAATTTCTGTGCAGCTGATTTATGTTGATCAGTTTGCCCCAGGAGTTGCTTAACATCCCTCGGAGAGAATCACGTCACCAGCAAGGGCAGCATTAGAACACACAACAAACAAGTTGGTGTATAAAATACTGGTTTTCATTGTTTTTGGGATGCAAAGCAAACCTGTTTCTAGCCAGCTACAAGCAGCAGCTTCAGATATTCCTGTGACCTATGGCTAATGGCACGTGCAGCTTTTTTTCCCCCTTGGTAGAAGTAGCATGAAATCTCCCCTCATTCTAGTAAAAATGTCAATACGGATGCCCATGTATTACCTATTTACAGTAATTATTAGGTAGTTTAAAGCATTTGTTCATCTTCAAGCAACTAGTTGTTTTCAGATAGATCACCAGAAATAGACTTTTTCCAATGACTTTCTATTTCTTATTTATGACCGATTTTCTAATATTGAAGTGTAAAGTGTCGTTTTTCACCTTCTGAAGCGTGGGAGGGGGGGTCGCCGACCCTGTGAACTGTTCTAAATGGATACATTTAGTTGATACATTTCTTATTTGTCCCTGCTGTGCAGGATCTCTAGGTTTCATTACAGGCAGCTGCTAGAATTGATACAAAGTTGTATGCCAATACTCCAGAGATGCTGCTGAGAAATGTATCAACTTAATGTTGCCTAATTGTAACAATTTAGAGTCTGCACCTGAATTACTGAGCTGCGAGACTCAAACACCAGAGACATGAACATTCAACTTTAAACTTAGATTTTAGTAAAAACAGTAAACCAGTAAAAAATAAATAATGGAAAGTAATTGAAAAAGTCTTTATTTCTGGGGAACAATCTGAAAACAACTGAATTGAAAAGTGAAAGGAGTAAATTAACACTGTGTGCCACATGTCAAAGCCGAACTGAAAGCTTAATGTATTTTAATGGTTCTAATACAGGTATGGGATCCATTATCCAGAAACATGTTATCCAGAAAGCTCTGAATTACGGTATGGCTGTTTCCCATAGACTCCATTTTAATCAAGTAATTAGATTTTTAAAAACAATTTCCATTTTCTCTGTAATAATAAAACAGCCCCTTGTACTTAATCCAAACTGTGGTATAATTAATCCTTATTGGAAGCAAAACCAGCCTATTTAATGTTTAAATTATATTTTAGTAAACTTGTACGAAAAATACGGAAACATCTCAGGTCCTGAGCATTCTGGGTAACATGTCCCATACCTGTAGTTCTGAAATTCTTTTAAAAGCATTTAGGTGTATGTATTTAGCTGTTTTGCACTTCATATTATTTTTTATTCATAAGGGCCAGGGCACACGCTGCTATTTCGGGAGATTAGTCGCCCAGCTACAATTCGCTTCTTCTTTGGTTGACTAATCTTCCGGAACTGGCTAGAATGTAAATTGCCAGCTGGATGGCAGTCGGATCGTTTCGGCTTTCCTAAGTCGGCCGAAGTTTTCTCGTGAGGCAAGTTCGAAAAACGAAGTGCTCAGAGTGCCATCCCGCTGGTGGGAAGGCAGTTCGGGGAGATTAGTCGCCCGAAGAAGAAGTTATTTGACGATCGCGACTAATTTCCCAAAATAGCAGCGTGTGCCCTTACCCTAAAGGGCAAGTGTGCCGTAGCTTTGATGTAGGTGTTGATGTAGAACAGTTAACTATTAACCTTTGCGTCTTGAGCCGTTACTAAACTACACTAACTAGCAGCCTATGACTGAAGACTTACAATTTATGGCTATGATGCTAATCTTGCTGAAAATGCGCCTTACACTTCCTGCGGTACTTCTTGATGTTTTTGTTCTTTTCTGTCTGCTCTTTCCCAACCATATACTGTATTTCTTATCTCTTTGCTTTTTCTTTCCTCATCTCTCTGCTTATCATAGCTGGACTCGGCAGCCTCTCTTCCCCAGAGCCAGGTACTGTATCCCTGCACACAAGATCCCTCTAGCAATGCAACATCGTCTTCTATCCACGTCTGGGCTGGTGTTTGTGCGCGTGTGTCATGCTGGAGTGTAAGGCTCTATTCACATCTCCTTCCTGCCACAACCCCACTCCTCTCATCTTCCCATGAATGAATACCCCATTGCATGCTTTTAGGAACCCTGTGGCACATGGCAAATGAAACTTGGTTGAAATGATGGGGGAACGGCAATCCCAATATCATTTTCTTCTGCTGAAAGATGAAGAAAAGGCCTAGTATTGTAGAGGGTTAGATATTGGTCAATGGAGAGGGTCAGGGCATGTTTTCAGAACTGTGCACCCCCAAAGGGACAATATATAAGTTGATCTTGTGTGAAAATATATTTTATAAGATGTACTGTAATGTAACTGTTCCAAACCTTGCCTAAAGTTAAAATGTTGGTGGCCATAAATGTTACAATTACAATCTTTCCAAGAAAGTTTGTTCGTTTCAATACACACGTGTAAAGCTGAGTCGTCGGATATACAGGTAGAAACAATAGAATTCTACCTGTAGCTGACGATTCAGCACTAAAAATGGTCAACATTTTCTGGCTGGCCTAACTGATATCCAAGTCTTCTGCCAAGATCAGTCGGCTTGTATCCCACCAAACACACAAACCAAATTTCGTATGAAAATTTATTTCGTACAATATTATCAGTTCATCTATGGCCACTTTAAGTTCCCAGTCCTCTTCGACAAGTTTGCCCTCACTTTAGACCTTTTTTTGTCACCTCAGCCTCTCTCACGAAAGGTTATGGAGGAAAAATTTGGTAAAGCTTTGCTTTCAACTAAAGTCTATTGTATATTGCCTTCAGACAGAATTTAAACCCATGTACCCTGCCCACAGACCATGACTTTGACCGTGAATGGAAATGATCTGTAGTGGTTTACTAAGGTTTCGTCCCTTCGACTTTTCTAAGTGAAAGTAACCGCCATAAAATTCCACATATGACTTAAGCGTTAAAACTCAGAGGGGCTCTGACATAGGGCATAAAATTCTATGTTCTAATGGTCATATTTTTATATATAATCATTTCTGCTTTGTCTTTCAAAGCTGGTGGCTTTTCTTTGTACGCTACCTTCAGGCTGATGGCAGGTTGCTTTTCCCCTGGTCAGAATAAGCAACAACTCTGCCTTCCTCCTTCTGAAATCAGTGGGAATTTTCATGTGATTGATATTTCAACATATGCTTTTTTTGAGGATAAAAAAATATTTAGATGGAAGCAAATATGTAACTATAGTTATCCTAACATGCTCTAGAAACTTCACAATTCCACCTACTTCGTAATATTATCAATACTCCACTGCTTGTCAAATCCACATCACATTCACGTCCTTTTTCAAGTTAAGTATTTTTAAATACTTTGAGGGATACTTCTGGCTGCCTGACGAAAGTTGTCTTCTACCAATGCTTAATTAGTTTGCACGTCTTTAACGCCTGGACTCTTGAAGTCCTTGTTCTACTAGGGTATTTCAACCTGGGGTCTCCACAATTTTATAGTACAATTTTTTCTTTTCAACACAGAGGAGCCACAGGCGGAAAATCTTTGTAACAGTGCTGTGCTTCTCAAATGCAAGATGCAGACCTCTCGAATAGCTTGCAAATAGATCAGAGGTGTCCAAAAAGTATTTTCTAATCTACCAGTAGATCTATAGCTGTTGATTAGCGAATACTAGCATGGTCCACAAACAACTCTGTGAAGTCACCCTTCTGCATACATTTTTGGTTTTACATCTGGTGGCCACGTAACGCTTGCTGTGATAACTTCACTGGCCACAATACAACTAAATCTTAATATAAAGAAATCTTAATATATTTAGAGACTGCATATGTGTAATGGAAGAATGATCTATATGAAGTATTGTAACCGCTTGCTATTGTGATGTTCCTCTAAATGGCTATTTGTTCCTGTCTGTACATTTCCCGTGGCATATATGTACTTATTATACACAAGTGCACAAAATACAGTAGAACCAAAGACACGCACCTTTGAATAGAACCCACTTTTTCCTGCCTCATCTACATCAACACTTCTCAAATTCCCTATTCAGGCACAACAAAAAGGACATTCCATTTCCTTGCAGTGAGCGATCTGTATAGGTACTGGATATGCACAGAGAACACACATTGTAGAATTATAATCTAAAAATATAAAAGGTGCATATCTGGAGGTTCCCCTCAATATCAGACCTTGTGTATTATAAGAATTAATGTACAGTTAATAATTGATATGAATAAGGATAATAGAAGGCACTCTGGAGTTCTGAGACCTGTATGAACGTCCTCTGCCTGTGGCCTTGTGATTTTATGTGGATAATCCTTACCTATTCTTGCTTTCCATTACTTAGCTTCTATAACTAGCAATAACCATTAACTAAACCTTTTCTTCCCTTCACCTGCTAGTCTGCCTTCGAGAGTCCCACTGATGATACCGCAGCTTTGCCTCCATTGTCACCCAGTGTTCCACCCGAGGTTGATCTGCATGTATTGTTGCTTTGTATTCTCCAGGGGGAAACCGGTCCATGTGATCTGCCTTCTGATTATTATTATACGATCCACATGAGAAATGAATAAAAAAAATAATTTTTGTAAAAATTGAAAAGAGGCAGCATGAGTTTTTACTTAATGCCTTTTTTATATTTGCATGATAAGCATGGTACGATAGGACATTCTTTATATGCAGCCAGTAATGGTACCTGTTTCCCCCGTCTAATTTTTTTTATCCTTCATTTTTTTTTTTTTTTGCGGTGTTTGTGAAACCAATTTTCAAAATTGAACAGCCTACAACACAAAGAAATACATGGAATTATCTATAATATATACAGTCGTTTGGTAGATATTTTGGCTGTTCTCTCTGGGTATCTATTAAATTGAAACCCCCTTCCTGGGTATCTATTAAATTGAAACCCCCTTCCTTTTGACTTAAGTTAATTCAGGTGCATAAAGGTGTTCAGGTATGGGATGCGTTATCCGGAAACCCATTATCCAGAAAGCTCCGAATTACTGAAAGGCCATCTCCTGCAGACTCTGTTTTATCCAAATAATTAAAATGTTTAAAAATGATTCCCTTTCCTCTGTATTAATAAAACAGAACCCTGTACTTGATCCAAACTAAGATCTAATTAATACTTACTGGAGGCAAAACCAGTTTATTGGGTTTATTTAATGTTTAAATAATTTTCTAGTTGATTTAAGGTATGAAGATCCAAATTATGGAAAGATCTGTTATTCACAAAACCCCCAGGTCCCGAGCATTCTGGATAATAGGTCCTATACCTGTAAAAACTTTACCTGAACTGACAAAATAAGTATATAATTTTAGACATACATGCTTCAACAAATCCATCACTATAGCCTCGTAGGTACCATTTGCCCACCCATCTTAGGCTAACCGTGATTCAACCCCTCCCTCACTTAGTAACAGGATGAAGTGATGGATTCTGGGACTTGAAGTCCTTTCCATAGTGGGTGGTGCACACATTTGCTGAAAAGCAGACGGCCTGCAAGTACCAGAATTCATTACTTCCCAATGGAACAAGAGAGTCCGATGGAACAAGAGTCCGAGGCAGACTATAATGTAAATCCTACTGTATTCCAGAAATCATTATGTAGCCATGATTATCCTCCATTGCTTCACAATTTTCTAGTGGGAACATTTGGTATTAACCGTATTTGCCCTATCAGGAAATTAGCATCTCCTTAATGTCCATATATAGCCACAAGGTATGTTAAATCTGTACTCTTCTCCTGTTCCAAGTTTGTATGATGGTCTTCACAGAACCCCATTAAATTCACAACCACCTCGGGCAGTGAAAGCAACACCATGTCAAAGAGAAATGGTACCATTAAATCACCCACTTATGGACACCGTGAACAGGGCTTAAGTGTGTTTATAAAGGACCCCAATTCTATTGTGCAGTGTTGTGGTTTTTTTTTGAGAAAGCCTATCCAACCTAGTTGCTTAACCTTGTTCTTTATCTCTGGCAGATCACCCTGTGTACCGTGTGTTTCATTCCTCCCCACCTAATAACTCCATTAATTTCTCTCCAGTGCAGCAGCAATGATTGGATATTCATAGGCGTATGTTTCTTTTCTTAATTACAGGCAAAAACTGAAGAGCAAATCTCTGCAGAACAGCACTGGTATGAGACTGAGAAAGTGTGGCTGGTCCATAAAGATGGATTCTCCCTAGGTATGTTATGTTCCAAGCAAGCCATCTGAAATCTAAACAACTCTAGTAGGTCCAACCTGTGGCATTTTGCCCATCAAGCTGTGATTCTTTTGTGTGTTTTGTGTGTAATGTGAAATTTACATCAATCAAAATAATATTCTTGTCCTAGGCTCACTAACATTAGTGGCAGATCTACACGGGTTCAAACATCTTTAAGGGATACTGTCATTGGAAAACATGTTTTTTTCAAAACACATTAGCGTTAGTGCTGCTCCAGCAGAATTCTGCACCGAAATCCATTTTTCAAAAGAGCTAACAGATTTTTTTTATATTTAATTCTGAAATCTGACATAGAGCTAGACATATTGTACATTTCCCATCTGCCCAGTCATGTGACTTGTGCTCTGATAAACTTCAGTCACTCATTAATGCTGTACTGCAAATTGGAGTGATATCAACCCCTCCCTTTTACACCCAGCAGCCTAACAACAGAACAATGGGAAGGTAACCAGATAACAGCTCCCTGGTAGATATAAGAACAGTACTCAATAGTAAAATCCAGGTCCCACTGCGACACATTGTTATCCAGGTAACCAGATAACAGCTCCCTGGTAAATATAAGAACAGTACTCAATAGTAAAATCCAGGTCCCACTGCGACACATTCGGTTATCCAGGTAACCAGATAACGGCTCCCTGGTAGATATAAGAACAGTACTCAATAGTAAAATCCAGGTCCCACTGCGACACATTGTTATCCAGGTAACCAGATAACAGCTCCCTGGTAAATATAAGAACAGTACTCAATAGTAAAATCCAGGTCCCACTGCGACACATTCAGTTATATTAAGTAGGAGAAACAACAGCCTGTCAGAAAGCAGTTCCATCCTAAAATGCTGGCTCTTTCTGAAACCACACATGGCCAAGCAAATGACCTGAGATGACTGCCTACACACCAATATTATAAATTAAAAAAATATATATTTGTTGGTTCAGAAATGTCATTTTATATTGTAGAGTGAATTATATGCAGTGTAAACAGTGTAATCTAGAAATAAAAACCTCATAAAAATCATGACCGAATCCCTTTTAGAGAAATGGACTGCGTTGCCTTGGTGTTTAGACAAGTGGTCCCCAACCTTTTGTTAGCCACATTCAAATGTAAAAAGAGTTGAGGAGCATCACAAGCATGAAAATTGTTCCAGGGTGTCAATTGAGGGCTGTGATTGGTTATTTGTTAGCCCGCAAGTGGACTGGCAGCCTACAGGAGGTTCTCTTTGGCAGTACATCTAGCTACGTGTAAATGTTAATATAGCTTTATGCAATTAATAGACAATTACATATTTTATCAAGTGATGCATTAACAGCTTTTAAAACATAGGAGTGAAAGATTAACACACAAGCAAGTATTTCTTCAGTGTAGTTGGTAAAAAGGAAGGTAAGTGCTGATATTAATAAGCATTATAAGCAAACCGATTATAGGTATGGGACCTGTTATCCAGAATGATTGGGACCTAGAGTTTTCCTGATTATTGATATTTCCAAAATTTGGATCTTCATACCTTTAGTCGACTAGAAAATCATCTAAACGTTAAATAAACCCAATAGGCTGAATTATATCTTAGTTTGGATCAAATACAAGCTACTGTTTTATTATTACAGAGAAAAAGGAAATAGTTATTAAAAATCTGTATTATTTGGATAAAATGGAGTCTACAGGAGAGGGCCTTTCCATAATTCAGAGCTTTCTGGATAACTGATTTCCGGATACTGGATCCCATACCTGTATCTAGAAAGTTCTGAAATATGGCAATGACATCTTTCATATAATCTTATTCTGATTTCCTGCATCTTTTTAATAATAAGAGAGTACCGTGTACTTTATGTAATTAATCTGAATAAATCCACATTGGTGTTCAAAAAATCCTGTTAAGTAGATTTAAAGGGGTAGCTCACTGTCACAGTTAAATTTTTAGTGTGTCCCAGAATAGCAAATGCGAAGCAACATTTCAATTGGTCTTCATTTTTTTTATTTTCTATAGTTTTGGAATTATTTGCCACTTTATGAAGACCGTTGTTTTATTTTCTATTCAGGTCCACTCCTAAATACAGCTACATCAATAAAACACAAATTATAACACGAAAATTAAAAAATGAAGGCCAATTACAAATATCACTCTGTGTTCATCATACTAAAAGTTAACTTTTATGAAAGGTTTAAAGTATGGTGATCCGAATTAGAGGGATGACACTTATCCAGGAAACCTCAGGTCCCTAAGTAATCCGGATAATTGATCCCATACCTGTAAGTGGGAAGGAGCATTGCAGAAATAGGAATGCTGGTGTCTTGCTGGCCTTATGCACAACAATTTATACTGATATATACCGATTTGCCAGTGACCAAATGGGGCAGAGAGGTTCTGTATGTGCAAAAAGCCGCACCTCTCACCTTTCCTTTGATGTTCCTGCTTAGGTGGTGCAGATTTCTCAAGACGGTCAGCAAACGTCATAACATTCAGTGGAAAGTGGAAAGAGAATCGCACAGACACCAAATATGTTGCAGGTGGGGAGCATCCCCTATTTTTTATTGTGACCACCTGTGCATCAGGTGGTCACAATAAAAAATAGGGGATGCTCCCCACCTGCAACATATTTGGTGTCTGTGCGATTCTTTTTCCACTTTCCACCAAATGGGGCAGAGATCCATTCATTTGGCGACCTAAGTCAAATGAGCAGATCTTCACGTGTATAACTATCTTAAAACATGAAGTACGTTTTAATTATCTAGCTTTCTGAGTTATTTATGATTTCATTTTTCCGTCCCCCTCAGCAAATAAACTGAGTTCAGAGAGCAGCAATCTGCCTGAAGGAAAAGTGAAAATCCGACTGGAACACGATGGGACTACACTGGATGTGGACGAGGATGATGTGGAAAAGGTATAAACATATTAAGGAAGGTGCCCCAATGAAAGCATCATACTTTTTGGGTTTTTAGTACCCACTCCTGGCTTTCTTAGTCGTTCTGTAGCCTTGCACTGTGTATAGGAAAGGGCTGTTTTACCCTCAGCTCCAAGCAAGTATTGGTTATATTTAGAAACCATTCCAATCTGTGCCAGGTGATTTAGTGCCTGATTATTAGGAGAAAAGTATAGATTGCGGGCATCAAATATGAATGGGATTGTTGTGTTGTTGACAGCAAAGGTTACACTAAAGACAATGGTGACCACACTCAAACATCGACTTGTGTTTAGACTTGCAAGCCCAGACAATCCAATATGGCAGATGCTTTCCCTGGAGGCACAAAACAGCCTATGTAATAATAATTAAGGCTATTAATATTTATTAAATTTAAGGGTATAAAATTGATTTAATTGTATAAAATTGCAGTACCCTGATATTAGGTTTGTTAAATGAGCATACACTGGTTTGTAAGACAAACTTTATATTTTGATGAACGTATCCCTTTAAAACCTGTGACTTTCTCTAGATATGTAGGGAATATTCTATCTATTAAGTTACCTTTTCTTCTTAGGCGAATCCACCATCGCATGACCGAGTGGAAGACTTGGCTTCTCTGGTCTACCTCAACGAGTCCAGTGTACTGCACACACTACGGCAGCGTTACGGAGCTAACCTGATACATACCAACGCTGGAACTTCTATGGTCGTCATGAACCCCATGAGCTCTCCCTCTATATACTCTGAGAAGGTATGTGACCTGTTCCTATGGTTACACTTTTATATTACAAGAACTATGTGCCACACTGTCTGTGGTTTTTGTGACTGTTTAATAATATGCCACTGTTAATCCAATACCCCTGCTAAGGGTCTGACCACACGAGCAGATTCGGGGAGAGTAGTCGCCCCAGCGACAAATGTCCTCTTCTTCGGGGCGACAATCTTCCCGAACTGCCTTCCCCCTGCCCTCCGCCGGCTAAAATGAAAATTGCACTTCGGGCGACTTTGGAAAACAAAGCGCCGCGTGTGCCTTCCCCCAGGCGTTTTTTATTTTAGCCGGCGGAGGGCAGTTTGAAGGAGTTTCGGTCCACCTGGATAAAGGTCCCAAAGCGGAACTAAACGTTGGAGTGGCTATATGTGTGTATAAATAAAACACGGAAGTAAAGGGAAGTGCTGGTCCAGGAATTGTTTGTTCCAGATTGATTATTTATATATATATATATATATATATATATATATATATATATATATATATATATATATATATATATATATATATATATATATATATATCTATCTATCCAGAATGTCTTCAACAGCCTCCTAGCTGTTGTTTCACTTCAACTTTAACCTCCTGATTTATATAATACATTACCCCAAAGTTAGGGCCAAGGCCTTAACCTGTTGTATGTCTATGAGCAGTGTTGTAGGTAGGTATGTATGAATATTAATTCCTTACTAATCCTAATTTTCAGGGTATACTATTTGCATTGCTAAAAGATACAGTGTTTAGTGAATCCTTATAAATTGATACTACAGAAATAATTATTAAAATGGCGTCAAAATCTTCTCCCATCCCACTCATGGGGTGCTAGGCCCTGTCCCTTTTTCCCTTTCTTTGCTGTAAATTCCTTTAAAGGAAAAACAGATTGGACGGTTTGTCTATGCATTTGATTATATATGATGTATTTCCGCCCATCACTACTACAAATACAATATTGGCTTCAGATATGTTTATATAAAACTACTGTGTGGCTATGGGAGCAGCCTTAAAGGAGAAGTAAACATCCCTAAAACCAAAAGCCCCAATTTGTCACCCTCCACTGGCCTCCCTCCCCACAAAGTGTCCCGTCCAGCAACACTGACTTCTATGCGCAGAATAGTGCAGAGGAGCTCAGGGGCGCCATGTTCGGTAGCTTCGGTGTATCTTCCTGAAGTGAGTGCTGACCCTTAAGCTTTTGGAACCACAAAGCTTCAAATGCCGAAAAGAAAGAAGAGCTGCGCTACTCTGCTTTTTTAGGTGACACATATTTTAATAGAGCACTATGTGGGGTTGAAGCAGGTAGGGGGGCCTGTGGAGGGGAGCGAATAGGGACTTTTAGCTGTAGAGGGGTCTATTTCTCCTTTAAATAATCACAGCTCCCGGAATACTGGTTGATACTGACACGGTCAAACCCCCCAAAACGTTATTCTTTATAGTTCTACTAATAGCATTATTTTGAGTTAACGTGAAGGACAAATTGAGCTCTGAATGACTAGCCCTCTGAAGCTATAAATATTCACCCTGCTGAGATCTTACAGCAAAATGACAGGTTAAAACCACAGGTTAACATCGTTTTTATACTCCTAATGATGTATTTATCTAAGGAAGACAAATACCATCTCTCTATGTATCCTGCCCAGCAGGCTCCAGGGGGGTGGAAGCTGCTCTGCCCTTAAATTACCCTCTGGCTTGGGCACTCGCTACTATATTTGGCAGAATAGAGACGCGAGACTGCATGATGATATATTTGCACTGATGAGTAAGATAAAGCAGGGCAGCCGGGTCGCTGAAACCCTGTCAGTCCTTTTTCACTTTTCCTGGGTAAAGGCTCTGCTGGTTGCCATGGTAACCAGAAATCCCCCTCCAACCATGTTCCGCAGGTAACATTCGCTCCTAATTATTGCCGCAGTCAAGTTCTCGAATAAAACCATCCTTTATCTTCAATCAGGCCTGTCGCTTCTCCAAAGACCCATTAGTATGAGATGCTGAAAAGGGAACAGATTTGCGGTTTGAGGAGATGTGAACCATTGGCTCTACTAATCCTTATGCCAGTATTTACACACTCCTTTTTATATGGGCAGTTTAGGCCTGCTGGAATACACAGGCCGATTTCAGCCCCTACCCTGGGCAGTAGCCTCATTATTCTTTCATATCCGGAATCACTGTGTCCAGAAACACTCTGCGGATTTCGTTGTGACATGCAAAGCCTCTCGTTTCTTCACCGAAATCAGCTACATCAAGCAGATAGGAACAGGGGTATTGCCATTTGCCATACTTTCTCATTTAAATCTTGGGGAAAAAAACATTGGTATTCTGCAATAGACTTTCAGCACAGAATGCCATTCTTTTTTTAAAAAAAAAATTTAATGTTAACCTGCTGCATCCTTGTAGCTTTGCCTCACACTAACGCTGAAATCTCTCCCCACCAAGCAAGCCAGTTTCTGCAGTGAGCTCAGAGAAGGGGAAATCTACTAGTAAATTCAATGTAAGGAAAACAAAAATGTGTGCACGGGTGACAAGCACAGGGTGGCAGGTGTGTTTTCACAATTGTTGTGGTGTCACGCTGTGTGCACTCTCTGATGTTGACATTTCATTTAGTCTGGGAGGTATTTTGACAGCTGGGCTTGGCTGCAGTACAAGCAGAAACAATAATAATGTGTAGATCTTATATTATCTATCGGTTTGATTTAATGTGGTTTTTAACATTTTCTTCTGCACCTCACTACTTTGCAATTTGTTGTTAACTGGTCACTATGGAAGATGATTAAAAGCAATCTATACCTTCTAGCCTCACAATTACTTGCGTTTTATTCAGAAATATAAATTTATTTTTTTAGTAAAACTGGCCATACACTGGTCAGCTGTCGGTTCATACTTCAGGCCCATGAGGAGTCATCAAGGTTGAGATGCAGCCCCTGCCTGAGTTTCCTAATCTGGCTGAAAAATCAACCACATGATCTGTTAGGCAGGCCTGGCGATTTCGCCAAATGAGTGGATCTCTTCCAGATATGCCCACCTTCAAGGTGAGCGATATTGGGCTGATCTGATTGTGGGCCCTAGGGCCCAACGATCAGATCATAATGGAAGCAATACAGGCGGTCTGATCGCGGGACCGTCCATGATCCGACAGATTTTTACCCCTGCCCGATCGACATCTAGTAGATTCGGCCAGATATCAATCGGGGAAGCCCATCGGAGGGCCCCACACACAGACCAATAAGCTGCCGACTCTGTGTTTGGTAAACTTTAGAGCCTAATTTGAACTGTAGGGCCTAATTTGAGATATTTGAACATCTTATTTATGGCCAACCTAATTCAGAATTTGGTCTTCCATCTGCAATATAATTAAAAGTAATTTTTAGTTGCACTTCCCTTTAGCTCATATATTGTAGTATATAACATTATTGTATAATGGTGGAGGGGCACCTGCAACACATGGCTCTTCACCTATCGCTGGAGCACACCTTTAGGGTCTGGCCACACGGGCAGATTCGGGGAGATTAGTCACCAGGCGACAAATCTCCTCTTCTTTGTGACTACTAATCTCGCCCAATCTGCCTTCCACGAGCTAAAATGTAAATCGCCTGGGGGCAGGCACATGGAGCGCTTCATTTTCCGAAGTCGCCGAAGTTTCCTTGTGAGGCAATTACAGGCAACTTCAGAAAACGAATTGTTCCGTTTGCCTGCCCCCAGTCGATTTATATTTTAGCCGGCGGAAGGCAGGGGAAGGCAGATCGGGGATATTAGTCGCCACTAAGAAGAGGAGGTTTGTCGCCTGGCGACTGATCTCCCAGAATCTGCCCAGGTGGCCAGACCCTTACGGCAGTGGCCGACAGGGAAATTTGTCGCTCACAATTTCTTATGAGCGACTGCAGGCGACAAATCTGCCAAAAATGCCTCTCCATTGCAAATAATTGAAATCGCTGGTGGTATGCCCAACTTATCGCTTAAACACCCAAAGTTGCCTCTGGAGAAAACTTTGGCAGATTTAGCAAATCTCTACGTCGACCACTGCCCTCCGTCTGAGAATGCTGGGAGATTAGTTGCAAAAGCTGATGAGGGCCATGTTTCTGAGGCTTTCACTACATCTCAGTACAAACCCTTATTAGCCAGCGTAAAGGGTCTCCTCTTTACCTGGAAATAATTATTGTTTGTATTAAACCTATTGCAGGTGATGCACATGTTTAAAGGATCCCGCCGGGAAGACATGTCACCTCACATATACGGAGTCGCGCAGACTGCATATTGGAATATGCTGATGACACGCCAGGACCAATCAATAGTTTTACTTGGGAGCAGTGGCAGTGGCAAAACCACCAGCTGTCAGCACCTCATCCAGTACTTGGCAACTATTTCAGGCAGCATTGGGAAGATCCTGTCAGGTAAAATTAGTGAAACAACCTATTTCTGCATAAGGAACGAGTTAAAAAATGGACATCCTCTGTTATGATTTTTTTTTCTTTCTAAAGACTTGCTTTTCTGCAAGGGTGTCTTCAGTCTTCTGTGTGATCACACCAATTTATGGGAAGTTAGTTGAGTGACCTATTACGGATACCTGGGGTTTTCCAGATATGTTTTTCCCCCAAGAATTTGAATCCCCATCCCTTAAGTCTACTACAAAACATATAGACGTTAAAAAAAAAATAACCCAATAGGATTGTTTTACTATCAATATTGATTTATGCAGCATGGTTACCATCAAGTACAAAGTACTGTCATTTTTAAAAATTAGAACGACTTGTTTAAAATTAAATTAAAATGAACGCTGAGACAGCCTTCCCATAATCTGTAGATTTCCAAATTAGAGATCCATAGCTGCAAGAGCATTAATGAAAAACATAGTACAAAAGCAAAGGGTTACTAGATCTGTATTTTCATCCTGTGCTTGGTTTTCACAGCTGAGAAATGGCAAGCAGTATATACCATTCTGGAGGCATTTGGCAACAGCAGCACCAATCTCAATGGAAATGCCACCCGCTTCTCTCAGATCATCTCACTGGACTTTGACCAGACCGGACAGGTGGCCTCTGCATCCATACAGGTAAGAGTGTGCCATTGTTTCCACCATTGTATGGACACATTCCAGAATACTCACACATTTACAGATGCCTTGTGACATTATTTATTTCGCTGGAATAAAAAAATAAAACACTCCTGGCTAAAGAGTGGTTGGAGCATATATAGATTCCTGTACTTGTTTATCTATTGCCGGTACAGCAAATTCTAAATTTCTGATCATTGATTCTGTTCTTCTTTGCAGACTATGCTACTGGAGAAGCTCAGAGTGGCCCGGCGTCCTGCAAGTGAAGCCTCCTTTAATGTTTTCTACTATCTCCTTGCGGGGGCAGACAACACACTCCGGTAACTCCTGACGTTATTAAAGTGAATTTAGTAGGTAGTAGTAGCTGGAGGTCCTGCTCTAGTTATATCTAGTTACATGGTAAAGCAATGAGAATGAATTAACTTAATTTAACTTGTTGTGTGATAATGCCTGGTACGCAATATGTTCTTGAGCCAAAATACTATTTGCTTTGTTTTATATACATGCACTTGGTGCTTTGCTTTAAAGGAAAACTAAACCATAAAAATGAATATGGTTAAAATGCCATATTTTATATACTGAACTTATTGCACCAGCCTAAAGTTTCAGCTTGTCAATAGCAGCAATGATCCAGGACTTCAAACTTGTCACAGGGGGTCACCATCTTGGAAAGTGTCAACAGACTCTGAGCAGCTGTTGAGAAGCTAAGCTTAGGGGTCGTCGCTAATTATCAAGCAGAAAATGAGGTTGGACTGTAATTCAAGCTGATGCCACAGGGCTGATTATTAAATTCTGATCGCTAGTTTCACTGGTTTCTGAGTAGACATGTAGCAATTATCAGTATTAATTACTAATCAGCCTTATATTGTGACATTTATATTCTATGTACTTTATATTATGAGTGGGTCCCTAAGCTCAGTAAGTGACGGCAGCACAGAGCATGTGCAGTGAATCAGCAGAATACAAGATGGGGAACTACTGGGGCATCTTTGGAGACACAGATCTTTACTGCTAAAGGGCTGTGGTTGCCTTGGGCTGGTACAGAAGTCCAAAACATAATGTCCAACATTTCTACCTACTTCTTTAGTTAAGCTTTAGTTCTCCTTTAAGACCTCTGTGTTTGCACAACGCCCAATAGCTTTAAAGTGATACTGACACTATAAAACTACTTTTTAAAATATGAATGTGCATTAAAAGTTGATGTTCCTAAACCTGACTGTTTCGCCATCCTGACTGTCCCATCTCAGCCTATCAGTTAAAGTTTCTAATGCTAACGGAATTTTGCTGCACAAATATGGCAGCCCCCTCATAGACGAGCACAAGGAGTCAGATGGGTAATGTAAAAGCTTTGAGCAAATATTTTATGGCAAATTTATAAGTAGCAAACAAAGACAGATGGTAAAAATGGTTTAATTTCTGGTGTCAGTATCTCTTTAATTCTTTATTCAAAGGATAACTTGTGGTGGTAATGGTATTTCAGCAACATCAGGGGGGCTGTGATAAAGTAAAAGTGGTGTGGAGATGTATCTGTAATACAGTCTTCTCTCATAGAAATAACTGCTCTGTGTGGTGCTATCACATGTCTGAGTGGTCAAACATATAGCTTTAATATAATCTGAGTTCATATGAAAGGCTGAATGCAGTTTGATGCTTATGTGCCCTGGGAAAACAACCAAGTTAACAATATGTTACTTTTTCTACCCTTCAGGACGGAACTTCACTTTAATCACCTGGCAGAAAATAATGTTTTTGGTATCATACCCTCAGCCAAGGTAAGCGGGTCATCAGGTTTTGAAGCCTTTGACCCAAGCATGCTTGTGTTAGATGGGATCTTGGTAGACTGCTCTGAAGATGACCTGTATATCAAGCCCCTTTTGAAGGCCTCTTTTGACAGTCCAGCCCTTGGACAGGTGCCCCTTTAACTCCTGAAATAGTACAGAATTACTCAGTACTTGTGTATCTGTCATTCACCCATTGTTTTAAGAATATATAGGATAAGATACGGTTACCCAAAATCTCACCCTAACTGACCTTCAAACTGGACTTTCATTTATGCGTATATAGGAGAGCTAATGGGCATTCTTCCCAGGAGAGCTAGCCCCACAGTTTGGGAGCCACTAAGGTTGCCACCCGGCCGGTATTTCACCGTCCTAGCCGGTAAAATACCTGCCAAGGCCGGGGCCGGTATTACAAATTTACCGGCAATATAGCTGCCGGTAAATTTGTAATGCGATTAAAAGGAGCCCTCGGCCTGCCCCCAATCCCCTGGAACATCCCCTGAAATTTACCTTTTCTCTTACTTCTTCTTGCGTCCACGTCGTGGCCCCGCCCACTTTGACATCACGGCCCGCCCCTTTTGATGTCACGGCCCACCCCTTTGTGTCCCCGCCCCCCAGCAGCCGGTAAAAGGTTTTTTAAAAGGTGGCAACCCTAGGAGCCACTCACATGTAGAGTCAGATTTTTTTGGGGACATCAAAGGGGTGGCAGAATACAGACCCTAAAAAAAATCCCCAGGTGTGCTCCTATTAGGAAAAAACCCCCCGATCTTTTCCTCATTTAGTAAACAACCTTGCAGTAACAGATTGTCAGATGTTGGGTTACATGCACATTGAGAATTGAAGTGCTTCTATCTATATTCTATAAAATAATCCATGGGCCTCGATTTTTTTTTTTTTTTTTTTTTTTTTTTTAAATAAGGATCGCTTATACTGTATATGTATACACTGTACTATGTGCAGATTATGTTTGTGTTTTGGTCTTTTTGGGGAGCTTTCAAATAAGGAACAATTAGTTTGGAGGCTGTGAGAGAATTATACAGACAGTTAGGGCCTCACTGAATTTTAGAAGGGGTTCTTGTAGGGTTGCCGGGGCTGGTTTTACACATTTACCGGCAATGTAGCTGCTGGTAAATTTGTAATATTCCCTAACTAAAGCCATTGGCCTGCCCCAATCTGCAC
This sequence comes from Xenopus laevis, assembly GCF_017654675.1. Taxonomy (NCBI): domain Eukaryota; kingdom Metazoa; phylum Chordata; class Amphibia; order Anura; family Pipidae; genus Xenopus; species Xenopus laevis. The sequence continues at coordinate 33,019,388 of NC_054373.1, forward strand.
AAAATCTACCTTTTCTTCAGCGCCAATTGCACACCGCCCCCTTTGATGTCTTGCCCCGCCCCCTTTGATGTCACATCCAATTGCACGACACAACTCCGCCCCCTTTGCAGTCACTCCCAGCCCCCTTTGACGTCACATCCCACCTCTTTTTACCGCCCCCAGTACCGGCCGGTGCAAATTTTATTGAAAGGTGGCAACCCTAGGTTCTGGTGACAATCCCTGTTTATAATCATTGTTCCTTTTTAATGTGTAGGCTGAGGAGAAACAGAAGGCGGCTCAACTTTTTGCCAAACTCCAGGCAGCCATGAAAATCCTGGGCATCTCGAGTGATGAACAGAAGGCAATTTGGTTAATACTTGGAGCCATCTACCACTTGGGCTCAGCCGGAGCCACCAAAGGTAATATAGCACCAGTCCTCTTACTTCTCATATCCAATAATATAACTACACCCCTTCTTCTCTTTGGTTTATGCTAGCAAGGGAAGGGGTTCCTTCCACATTCCCCAAGGATCATTTTGATAGCAGTGTTTCTCTTCTCCTGTTTCACAGAGACAATGAAAGGGATTTGCTGATGGCAGATAACTACATACCCAATGCAATCAAATAATGTATTGTCCCACCCATATAATATAAACCAGTAATAGCATCCTCTGTTTTCAATAAGAAAGAACCCTTGTATGGAAAGTCCCAAGCATTTCAGATTTTTGATCCCACTTCTGTGTCTAAAAGATGGAATTGATTCCATCCCCAACAACTGCTGTAAGGCATCCTGGGAAAGATTGTAGCCACTGTATATGTCCGATTGGCTTGTTATTGCCCCTTCTTTGCTGTGTGTGTGCTGCAAGACTGCCCAAGTGTTTACGATTTTACATAGTTTAGTTAATCAATTTAGCTCACACTTTTTAAAATGTTCCAGATGTCTTCACATGAATTTTTGAATTGGGGTGACCCTGTAGACAACTACAGTTCCCAGCTCTAAAGACAGCTGAACGGAATCTCTGGGATGCTGAAAGTTTTAGAGTAGAACTACATATTGTCCAACCCTGATTTAAAGGAGAACTAAAGCCTAACTAAAGAAGTGACTAGAAATGTTGACCATTACGTTTGGGTTTCTGTACCAGCCCATGGCAACCACAACCCTTTAGCAGTAAAGATCTGTGTCTCCAAAGATGCCCCAGTAGCTCCCCATCTTCTTTTCTGCTGATTCACTGCACATGCTCTGTGCTGCTGTCACTTACTGAGCTTAGGGACCCACTCACAATATACAGTGCACATAGAATAGAAATGTCACAATATAAGGCTAATTAGTAATTAATACAGATAATTATTACATGGCAGCACAGAAACCAGTGCAATTAGCATCAGAATTTAATAATCAGACCTGTAGCATCAGCTTCTATTACAGGTCAACCTCATTTTCTACTTGATAATTAGCGACAGCCCCTAAGATTAGCTTCTCAACAGCTGCTCAGAGCCCTCTGAGCATGTGAGTGTCACAGACAATTTGCAAGATGGTGACCCCCTGTGACAAGTTTGAAGTCATGGATCATTGCTGCAATTGAGCTGAAACTTTAGGCTGGTGCAATAAGTTCAGTATATAATATATGTAATTTGTAGCCATATTCATTTTTAGGGTTTAGTTCTCCTTTAAGCCAGTGTAATATGTTAGGTTCATTAATGAAGCCTTTACAATTACACCATGTTTTAGTGCAGAGTATATAGAGCCTACTCAGATCCGCTGCAATAAAATATTCTTGATAAACAAACCAAAAATGTCCCTGCCCATTCATTATTTACCACATTTTGCTCCACCTGCCCTTGTGTTATTAGGTGAATGCTATATTAATATTGTGCATTGTGTCTGTGCCTTTATGGCAAGGAAATCTAGCCTTAGGCTCTCCAGCTGTCACTGAAACCCAGCACCCAGAATCCTTTGCCAACCTTTGCTAGGGGCCAAGCTGGGTGAAGAGCCACATGATTCTGGCTGTAGGGCTTATGGCAGCTGGTGCCAGTGTTGCTGCTTGTGAATTAACCACATATAAACCTTTTCTCCCCACAGTTTCAGATGTAGATAATCTCGGTAACTCACTTGGTTTTGCAGTTTTCTTTCCCTCCTGTTAAAGTTCTGTGTGCATTTCTCTCATCTTATCATAATATGGATTCAGTGCCAGTGCTTTTCGTTCACTTGCATGCTACGCTGTTGCCAACCATCGGGCTTTTCATATCACTGGGAAGGAGAACCTCCTCTTGTCCTACATCTGACTCCATCTACCTGCTTTATCTCCTGTCTCTGAGCTGCTGTAAATATGCAGATGTGATTCAGAATAAAAGGCACTAACCTAGTAACAAGTAACAACCTGGGAACCTGAAATTAGGGATCCATACACAAGAGTCTCTGATACTGTTCCAAGTGGGACCCGTGTGTTTATAGAACCACAGGCAGGGTTCCAAGGGTCAACAAGTATTTAACCAGAAATGAGTGCTAAGAAATGATTGTAGCTGCAGCTCACTAAAGGGTAACTGTGGTGTGTTATGGCTCAATTTGGGCCAAATATTACTTTTACAAAAATGTATAGTTTAACCAGCAGGGGGCAGCATAAAACAAGTTATAAAGCAGCGACTATAATGTTACCATTTTGAGTTGCTGAAAGTTGCCTCGTAGACTAGAATAAGACAAAATACCCAGGTGCTGCTTCGAAGACCCTATCTTAAACAAATAATTTTTTTCTTTTCATTTTTTTAATCCCACAGTATGCCAAATGCTAAAATGAGTATTCTCCAAGCTGGGCTTTAAAGGGGAATTTATGAAACCTTCTGAACTATATTTAAACTAATATTAAACTTGCAGAAAAGTTACACTGATACAGGGAGGGGATCCGTTATCCAAAAACCTGTTCTTCAAAAGACTCCAAATTACGTAAAGGCCGTCTTCCATAGACTCCATTTTATCCAAATAATCCATACTTTTAAAAACTATTTCCCTTTTCCTCTATAATATTAAAATGGTAACTTGTACTTGATCCAAACTAAGATATAATTAATCTTTATTGGAGCCAAAACCAGCCTATTGGGTGTATTTAATCTTTACATGATTTTCTAGTAGCCTTAAGGTATGGAGATCCAAATTACAGAAGATCCGTTACCCGAAAAAACCCCAGGTCCCAATCATTCTGGATAACAGGTCCCATACCTGTACCTATAGTTTAAACTAACTGTTGATCGTGAGATCCCTATAGCCTTGGATATTATGTAATTGATGATGATCTGTTAGCACTGATTGCTGACCCTCTTTTGTATAGAAATCCAAGCGAGTCCCCTGACCCCATTTATGTGGCTTGAATCCTGCCATATTTTACAGTTTATTTTTATGTGTATGAACTAGAATCTATTGACCGTTTCCCAGGGAGCTCACTGTTCCGTAGAACATTAAAGCAGCTTTATGCTCTGGGTGAATATTCCCATTGATTTTGTTCTGTAGAATGAACCGACTGTTTAACTAAACAGGGATGGCTGGAAGGTCGACATTGCAGCTCTGAGACCTTATGTCCCTAATGATACAGAGAAGGAGGCTGCAGTACTGAACAAGCTTATTCCGAATTAATCAGGGGTACAAACCTTCAGCTGTTGTTGAACTACAACTGCCATCATTTCTGGTCTTCTGCTGCTGAAGGAGGCTGGGAGGCCCGTTCTATTCTCAGCCCTGTTGGTTGTGACTTTTTGAAGCAATTGTAACAGAAGTCAGCAAATGAACAGACCTATGAAGAAGTTCGCAAGGTTGACTTCTGCTACATGGTTTTAATAGACATGACCTGCACTGTAAAAAGCGACAGATGCGCACTCCTTTCAATAACAATTGCCTTTACAAATAACGGAAGTTTTAAAAAAAATTTTGTTGGTATACATAAAAAAAACAAAAAAACACCAAGACAAATTAAACTTTAAAATCGCAAAGCCTTTATTAAGAAATAACTTACCGAAACTCCACTTGCGCTCCTCTTCAGAAAACGACAGGCCGACGATCCATCATGCGGCGCTCGATCTCTTCTCCCTGGCTATCTCCTATAAGGAAGGCAGCGAGGAGAAATCGAGCGCCACATGATGGATCACCCGATCCTTTTCTGAAGAGAAGCTCAAGCGGAGTTTCAGTAATTATTTCTTAATAAAGACTTTGCGAGTTTAAAGCTTAATTCGTCTTGGTAGTTTTTGTTTCGATGTTTACAAACTAATTTTTTTTATTTATAATTTTGATGTTACTGGTCTTTTAAAAGGGTGGTTCACCTTTCAATTAACTTTTAGTATGTTCTAAAATCTCCAGTTCTAAGCAACTTTTCAATTGGTCTTCATTATTTTATTTTATCTTTTTATAGTTTTTTTAATTATTTGCCTTCTTCTGACTCTCTTTCCAGCTTTCAAATGAGGGTCTATAAACATGCTCTGTAAGGCTACAAATATATTGTTATTGCTACTTTTTATCTCTTTCTATTCAGGCCTCTCCTATTCATATTCCAGGATCTTTTTCAAATCAATGCATGGTTGCTAGGGTAGTTTGGACCCTAGCAACAAGATTTCTGAAATTGCAAACCGGAGAGCTGCTGAATAAATATCATTGAAATTGTCTCTAAATATCACTCTACATCATACTAAAAGTTAACTCAAAAGTGAAGAACCCCTTTAAATGTAAATGTTTGCTTAGAATTACATTTTCTTAAATGATGCAATACGTTACCTTAAAGAAAGCCAGCTGATTAATATCTATGATAGACCTCTCTTTTTTTTCCTTCATTGTCATTTTGATTTTAATAGAAAATGATGAAAACAATAATTCATCAGAAGCCACTGGGTTGGCAGATGAAAGAAGTGGCATAATGTTTCCTCCTTATTTGTTCTTGTTTTGCTGCATGTTTTTTTGCTGCTGTGACGCTGCATGCTTGCACCCACCTATCTCACACGCAAAACCATTCATGTTTCCACGCTGATATCACACAGGCCGATACAGTGCCGTTCAGAGCAGATGAAGAAAGGAACAGATGGAAGTGCATTGACTTTTCCGTTAGCCTAATGCCAGTGGAATTTGGGGCATTTTGTCTGCTGCTGCCATCAGTCCGAAAACAGCAGCTGTCAAAATATCCCATCCACTGTCACTTTTAGAAATAGAAACTTTTTAAATAAAATGTACAGTATGGATGAACAGAGTAGGATTTATTGCATATAAATAAAAACTAATCATTTCCATTTAGTGTTCCTTTAAGCCGTAGCATAAATTCTAGCCTGGGCAAAGAATGTGGCATTTATCCATGCCAGTAAGGGGCAGTGCTACGGTACGGAACAGGTAGGCGAAAGCCCATAATAACATGCTGCATCTTAATTCAAAAATAAGATAAAAGCTGAAATCGGATTAGAGGTGCTGCCATTAACAAACAGAAAGGCAGAAATAATATCCAGGACTGCAGAATCCTGCAAAGTGGTCTCACCCACAGTGAAAGAACGGCTGAAAAATGCCTTTTTTCCGCCCAGCAGCTCTTAAAAGGCAATTAGATTGTGCACATTCATTCGGAATTCAGAGACCGTTATTTTTTTTTTGCTTAACGCCTTTTCTGCCAGACGGAAGGGTTGCTTTTTCCTCTAATAGCTGAGGTCTGCCTAGAGAATGAAGTAGCCCTGTGTTACAGTTCTGACTAACTAATACAGTAATGTGTATGCACTACCACCCTTGTCTCATGTAATAACACACTGTTCAACAATTAACATCCTCTTCTCTTTAAGCCAAAGACACACGGTTCTAACTGCTTGTTTTTATTTGCATGTTGCATGCTGCTGCGTTGCAATACAGAAGCCGATGAAGGTAATATATATTTTTTGTTTTTGTTTTTTTTTAAATGTATGCATTGACCTGTGTCTGTCAGGGCAGTTGTAAGGGGTGCAGGACTATGCAGAGTCCTTTTATAGTGACTGTTTAATAGGGATGCACCAAATTCACTATTTGGGATTGACCAAATCTTAATTTGAATATGCAAATTAGGGCCAGGAAGGGCAAAAGTGGAAAAAAAACATTTTACTTCCTTGTTTTGGGACAAAAAATTACGTGATTTCCCTTCCCGCCCCTAATTTGCATATGCAAATTAAGAAGTTCTTCCAGGCATGAGTATTCAAATCCTGCTGAATCCCGAACCGAATCCTGGATTCGATAAATCCGTACTGTTTACCCTGATATATAGGAGACAGATGATAATTATATGGATGGGCACTGCTTAAAGGGCATCTGGTAGAAATGTTATCCCCAATCAAAGGTGCAGGCTAATAGAGCCCGCATTCCGGTTGGGGATAACAGTAGTTAAAAAAAAAAAAAAAAAAAAAATGGCCACCGCCAGCACTATGCTACCCGCACTGGGAGACAGTGGGCACTCGCATAATGAAAATGTGTCCAAAAAAATTGCTCATTATGCGCATGTGCGTGACGTCACATGCACGTTATGAGCATATATGTGATATAACACGGCTGCGCACATCATTGCGGATAGCGTAGTGCTGGCTGGGGGGCATTATTAAAATTACTAAAACAAAACTACTGTTATCCCCAATTGAAATGAGGGCTCTATTAGCCTGCACCTTTGGTTTGGGGTTAACATTTTTACCCAACAGGTGCCCTTTAAGGCCCTGAACATAATGCAAAATAATATTGAAGAAAAAACATTCCACACTGCTGATGAAGCACCCAGTATTTGCTGGGCCCTCCCTAATACATTAGAAAAGAGTGGCTTAGGCATTATGGAGCAGTAAAGGTGGCCATAGAAGCACCGATAATATCATACAAAATGAGTTTTCATACAATATTCGGTGCATGTATGGTGGGAGACAAGCCGACCAATATCGGCAGAAGACTTGGATATTGGTCAGCTCATCAATCGCCCGGACGGAAAATTTGCCCACCTTTGAAGGCACCAGAACATTGCCCATTGTTCAGTGGCGTAACTAGATGTTGCTGGGCCCCACAGCAAATTAATTTTAGGGGCCCCCAACATATCCAGTGTTTGTCCTGTTTTAACAATATATGTTGAAATTGCTCATCAATGAGAGCCTCATGGGGCCCCCTGTACCCGGCCCCCTGTACCTCCTGGGCCCCCCTGCAGCCGCAGGGTCTGCTTCCTCTGTAGTTACGCCCCTGCCATTGTTAGTGTTGAATTCTTTTGTTTCTACCTGTATATATGACGATTCAGCCCTACGCGTGTATCGAAACATCTATGGCCACCTTAAGATGTCTTTTAATTGCATGGTCGCTGCCCTTTTTGGTTGCACTGCAGATGTATCCTCCAGACCAGGCATGTTTTTTTGTGACTCTCCTAATTTGTGGCTTCCAGGAACTCCTCTGCCTGATAACTGCAGCTCGCAACCTTTTATGGGTGGGGTGTATATACAATTTGATCTAATTCCATAGACCTAGATTAGATATTGGCTTTGTAATGTAGACCATAATGAAAATGAGAAAGGAATAAAGAAACGTGATCTCTCTCACCTGTTTGAATGCAGTTTATTGACGGGGCATCAAGAAGACAAGTTATAGTAATGTTTGGAGTAGTTCTCATTACTCCTAGACGTTTTATAATAAAGGGCTTTCAAGGGCAAATTAACCGCCCTGGCAATTTTTGGAAACTACACTGCTTAGACTAGGTTGAAGGGCATTGATCAACTGTCATTCCAGAAAAAGTCTAAATCATACTACCTACTATATGAAATTGCCTTTTTTTTGCCTACCTTAAAGGAGAAGGAAAGCTAAAATTGCTCTTGGGGTGCTAAATGTTTTGCACCCCGTAGTGTTTATAATCACTTAACCTGATTGCTGTTGCTCTTATTAGCAGAACCAGGACTGGCTTGGGGTACTTAGTGTGAGCTCCTTAGAGCAATAGTCTTCTTCTGCATTCTTCTGTTGCTCCAGGCCAACACATGTGCAGTAGAGTGAAAAACTGGCTTTTTGCTTAAAGTTTGGCTTTTCAGTTTACTGCACATATGCACCCGCTACACTCGGTGCTCGGACAGAAGTACTATGTACCATTGCAGCAGAGATTAGCACCACTTCTAAATGGGATATATTTTGCTTTTCATGTGTGGGTAATTACACTGACATAGGCGTAATTTACATTTAAGGGGTTTGTCGGCGAGAGGCTCTTGCCAGTGCCAAGTAGTCTCTGCTTTTCTGCACGATTACCAGTCTGCTTCATGCAAGCCTTAATTCTTACTTAAACTGCAAGTGACTAAATGGGGGATGAAACTGTTCTCCCAATAAATGAAAATGCCTTACAGCTCCCAGTGATCGTCTCTTGAACTTCTTTCAAGTCATTTTTCCACAGCGCCATTAAAAGAAGGTTTATTGAATAACATTTAGAGTTGAAAAGCTTAATGTCGCTGGAGAATTTTACTGCTGCCTTGTACATCTTCCAGGTCAACGCACGCCCCCGTTTTATCACTAGCGTTGCTGTTGCGATTCACTTTAGGTTCATGTGAAATGTTCCCTTTAGGCTTTCACTCATTTTTGTTTTTTTTAAAGCTGGCAGGAAACAGTTTGCCCGGCATGAATGGGCGCAAAAAGCTGCATACCTCCTGGGCTGCTCACTGGAAGAACTTTCCTCATCTATATTTAAGCACCAGCCAAAAAGCGGCGCCTTACAAAAGTCAACGTCCTTCCGCCAAGGCTTGGATGATGGTAGCCAAGGGGATGGCTCAGGTAAGCAGATGCTCATGACCTTAAAAAAATGGGTGGTGGCAGCGGATTCCTGATCCAGGTATGTTGAATAATGTGCAAATAAAGTTCCTCTATTGTTAAGGATATTATAAGTCACTGATGTGTTCTCTTGAGGTTATATAGGTTGTGGAGGTGACTGCTAATATCATTATATTTAATTTATTATAATAGTCAAGTGACAGGAATTAACTCACTAAGCACTGATTATAAGCGCGGTTTATGAGGATATAATTTACAGGATATCATGGCTGTTGCCTATTATAGTGTTATGAAGTTACATGTCCAAAAGTTTGTGTCTGTTCAGCAACTTATCACATTTTCTTTGTTCTTACTGCTGATTGATTGCTGTTTTCGATTTGGCATACCAAAAAAGTATATAAAGTCATATGACCTTATTAACAAATATTTATAAAGTACCAGCATAGTCATCAGTGGTGTGCACACCAATCATGCAAATATTAAGTGATACAGAAGGTAAAATGCTTCCAACTCAGTCTAAAAGTACTGAAAGGTTTTGGTGGGAGCCTTTATGCTTTCTCCTGCATTACTTGCCTGCCTGGTGCAGTGTTCCTAGCTTACCCTTAAAGGACAAACAAACCCATAACATAAAAAAAACCCTACCCCCCCTACCCTTTGTAGACCCCCCAGCCTAGGTGGTACCCGGGGCAAATGCTCCTAACTTTTTACTTACCCCTCGGTGCAGATTCTGTCCACTGCAGATCACGGCAGCCATCTTCTTTTCTTTGTTAAACTTCGGAAGCAGACTTCGTTTTTGCCCATGCGCAGTTGGAGTAATTTTCCAGTCCCGAACAACTGCGCAGCCGCCGAAAGTCACGAAAATTTCTGAAAAACGTAGGGGGTAGGGGTTTTTTATGTTACGGTTTGTTTCTCCTTCAAGCAATCCCTTTAGCACTTTAGGATGGAACTGCTTTCTGGCAGGCTGTTGTTTCTCCACTCAATGTAACTCAATATGTCTCAGTGGGACTTTTTACTATTGAGTGCTGTTTATATATCTACCAGGGAGCTGTTGTCTTGTGTTAGGGAGCTGCTATCTGGTTACCTTCCCATTGTTCTCTTGTTAGGCTGCTTGGGGAAAAAGGGAGGGAGTGATATCACTCCAACTTGCAGTACAGCAGTAAAGAGTGACTGATGTTTATCAGAGCACAAGTCACATGACTGGGGCCAGCTGGAAAACTGACAATATGTTTAGCCTCATGTCAGATTTCAAAATTAAATATAAAAAAATGTTGCTCTGTTGAGAAATGGATTTCAGTACAGAATTCTGCTGGAGCAGCACTATTAACTGATTCATTTTGAAAAAAAAACATGTTTTCTCGTGACAGTATCCCTTTAAGGTATGGTTATCCAAATTAAGGAATGCTCACTTTTACAAAAAACCCTGGTCCCAATAATTTTGGATAAAAGATTCCATACCTTTATTAAAAAGAGAGCCTTGGATAACATAGGCTATTATTCTACTTCTGTTAAATTGCGCTTGCTTTAACTAGTACTAAATTAGCAAGACTGCAGTTCCTTTAATGCTTAATAGTAGCTGCAGCTGAAATTGAGTCTGATTATCTGCACATTTAAAGAGTATGGCGGTGTGTGCCGAAGCAGTTCCATCCCTTGCCAAAAAACATCATTAGGTCTGTAGTGGAGATGTTTATGACAATATTCTGATGGGCCGATTCACACAGGAACATTCCTGTAATGTTTGTAATTTTTCTTCCTTTTACATGGTTTAACCTTTTTCGACATTGACACTTCTCCCCTGTTAGAACTGATGTCAGGCTGACCTTTTCATTTTTATTTTCCACTTAATGCATAATATTTTTTTAAACAAAAGGGTAGCGACCACTAAAGTGATTTATAATGAGGTTACTGGCAGAAGGCACTGCTTGACCGCCTGCCTCATTCCTTATTTACACTGTGATTATACTGCAAGAGAGAAAGACCACTTCTTTTCATTTCAATTTTTATTTATTTCTGTTTCTCTGAAAGGCAGAAATTGTGAATGCATTTGAACAGGCATTAGGTTATCCATTAGGTAAAATTTTTGTCACATATAATGCATATAACAAGGACAAGAACCAGCAAAGGGTTAGTGCTAATAGGATCCATTACTGATGGAATTTGATTCTGAGTGAGTGTCACTCTGTTCTTCCTGTTAGATCTTTCATAGTATAACATAGTGAGATAGGTTGAAAAAGACGCGCATCCATCAAGTTCAACCATTTATGTCTGTACTGTACACAACCTACCTAATTGCTAGATTGCCTAACTTTTTTTTTTTTGATCCAGAGGAAGGCAAAAAAAAAACCAAAACATTTGAAACCTCTCCAATTTGCCATCTTGGAGTCGGGAAGGAATTTTCCCCCTCCGAGGCAATCGGACCAGTCCCTGGATCAACTTGTACTATGAGCTTTTTTCCATAACCCTGTATTCCCTCACGTGCTAAAAATTCATCCAACACCTTCTAATGTATCAGCCATTACGACTGATTCAGGGAAAGAATTCCACATCTACACAGCTCTCACTGTAAAAAAAAACCCTTCCTGAAAATGGATCTAAAACTCTGTTGTTGGCTACTGTGATTCTGCCAATCACCTGTTGGATAGTCTGCCCTTCCTTGCTCATGGCAGGAAATTTTCAGTCTGCTGTTAGTACCCTTTCAGTCATTTTAGAAAGTTGTTTGTGTGTGGACTTTTGAGTATCTTAGAGGGACAAGTTTTGTCCCTTTTGTGGCACGTTCTCCTTCTACTTATGTTTCAGACTTCTCTCCTTCCTGCACCATTTGTATCCCCAGATTTTCTTTGTATCCCTGTCACTAATGTACCGTATGCCGACCAAGATGCCCCAACACCCTGCTTCTAGAGCTTCAGGTGCCCCCTTCTCATGGTTGTTTTTCAGGAGAGCTGTAACCTAGCTATAACTTAAAAGCTACAAGTGGGAGACTTGAGGACAGTTACTGCTCTCTCGCTTCTTCACAAAGATGCATAGGAAAGAGATAAACTGTTGGGTAAATCTGATCGGCAACTTGGCCGTTTCCAACATAATTTGCTTTCTATAACTTCAGCAAACTCCATAAATAAGGTCCTATAGCTGCCTTCATTCTTGACCGACTCTTAATGATTAAGGGCAGGATTTAATTAGCCAGTAGCTGCAAATTGCAGTGTAAAGAAATTCAGAAGATGCTTTGGGATTAATTAGCAATAAACAATGTAAAGGCAATTTCTGCTACATTTTCATTTATTCTGCTTTGGTAAACTCTTCTACTTTGTTATTGCAAACATGATATTGTGCGCACCCAAGGGGGTTAGAATAAAACCTGATGGGGAGGTCCAGCTTGGGTTGGGCAAACAGAAAGGTAATGGTTTGGCACAGCAAGGAGCCGTCTGTTCTTGTAGTTTTTTTTCTCTTTATAGAGACAGTAATTATACAAATACACACTGACCTTATATGGAAACACAATGACCAGTTGTATTCCAAGAAGCGACTAGCTGTACTTGGTTGCAGTAAAATGCTACAGGTTGGGGGCTCAGCATGAAGGGCATTTAGGGTGAAATTTGGGGATAGTACCTGTATGCTTTCTGAGACAGAGCTAAAAACCCAGGTGATTAGGGTTAGATTTGTCAGAAAAATGTATACAATGTCCTAGAACTTGAGTTGAAGATTTCCTATATCTGTAACCTTATTAGCTAATAGGGGACCCTATACAAAGGTTGAACCTCCAAGGGGGCTTGAAGTGTAAAAAGTCATCACTGTCCTACATTTTATATCCTTACAAATAATGGGGAACCAGCCTGTCAAAATTGTTCTTGCCTGCTCAGAAATATTACTGTAAATATTCATGTATTTCTGCCAAGTATGGTCCATTATGTAAATGTATATTCCTTGTAATGCTAGGAAACAAATGCTGCTTGAAAGCTGAAGGCTTACAGATCATTTTGTTTTGCTGATATTAATACATGTTTTAAGTCAGACTTTGTATCTTTCAAGATGATACATAACCAACGTTTAAACAGGCCAATGTTACTAATGTTTTTTTTTCCTATTGAAGGTACAAAGCTGTCTGCCTTGGATTGTCTGGAGGGCATGGCTTCTGGTCTATACTCAGAGCTCTTCACCTTACTCATCTCTCTGGTAAACAGGTATGAACACTGGGTGGGCCTGCCTGAACTGACAAAGAGTGCCATTATTTTATATACTGTAGTGTGTTTGTATTTTAATAAATATCCTGTAGAGTCTATGCCCACTTGATATCCCCTGTTTGTGTCACGGATGTTTATTTTTTTGGCCTTTTTTTTTTTTTTTGCACGTTTATTTCTAACTGCTGTTCCCTTTTTCTTGCCTCTGACTTGTGCAGGGTCTCAGGACAGAGACCCCCTCATAGTAAATGGAGTACATCATAATTTTCTAAAACTAGAATGATCAACTTGTGACCATCAGGCTAATGAACTAACATCTCCACAATTCACCTTTTTGTCAGAGCTAGAGATTTATTTCAGCAATTGCTGAAGTGGAGCAGAATGGACAATACTGCTTAAAATTGCTGGTTGTCTATTGAATCGATCACCGTTTAAATATTGATGGCAAACTCCTTGCATCTTCTTAGTTTCAAACTCTGTATAAGTAAGTTAGAGCTGTACATGGCCACATAGCAAATGTATCATTTATTAAAACTACAATATTTAATGTATGGCCCTCAAGCTAATAAACAAACATATCCACAATCTACTAACAACCATCTTTTGTCAGGTTGTGTAAAGAGGTTTTATTGCAAGAACCACTGAAGAGGAACAGGATGGACAACCCTGCTTAAAAATTCTGGTTGTCTATTGAGTGGGGCACCACTTAATTATTGATGGCAACCTCCTTACATTTTTTTATTTTCGAACTAAGTAAAGTAAATTAGAGCCCTACGATTGACATTTGCTATGGCTGCAAACCAATGAGGTGGTCATGTTGCACTGATCATGGCCAAGCACAGGCAGTGGGTGAATTGAGATCAACAGAACAGGACCAAACACTAGCGACTGAATGTCAAAAGCTTACTTTTTAACTCTTTAATTGATTTGGTGTTAATCCAATTATGTGACATGACAAGCACATATCTGTTGGGTTTTCTAGAAAGCATTTTCCACCTTGAAACCTACATAGTCTGCTGCAGTTAGGGTCAACTTAAAACATGAGTATCTAGTGTAGGTAAATCTAAAACAACTGGACTTGCTGAGTAATCATTGAAGACGTTTCACTACTCATCCGAGCAGCTTCTTCAGTTCAACTGACTGGTGTTGGAAGTTCTCGGCATATAAACTCTCACAGTAACTACGCAGAATCAACACCTCTGTAAATTTCAGATGTCACCTCTTTGAAGAGTTACAATTCGCCATTGTGATTGGATTAGTGGAAGAGTTTATATGCCGAGAATTTCCCATACCAGTCAGTTGAACTGAAGAAGCTGCTCGAATGAGTAGTGAAACATCTTCAATGATTACTCAGCAAGTCTAGTTGTTTTAGATTTACCTATACTAGATATACCATGACCTGGATGAATGAAAATCTTCATAGTTTTAAAAAATGAGTGTTTGTTGAGCTATAACTCCCCTGATAGAGTGATGTTGGGTCTGCAGGTTCCCTTTAACCTGGTTTAGTGGCTCCTAAGTCTTTAGCTGTAACTATTGCTCTCTTTATAGGTGGAAATCATACCAAGATGCCTTTTCCAGAAAGAAGCAGCATTCTTGTGTTATTCTGCAGTGCACAGCATTACTTTACTGCACTAAGTAAAAGTAATTTATGTGCTTGTGTTCATAACCCAGCTCCCAATCTTTCTATCTGCAGTTTAAAGGTTGGATGCGGCTTTTACAGGTTGTGTGCAGAGCAATTTATTCAATTTAAAGGTTCACGTACACTCAGTATGTTATGAACACTGCATTTCTTTTACCTGTTCTGTTGTTTATTTCGAGCTAGGACTAACATTCTAATGCAGTCTTTGCCTGACTCCTAGGTAGCAGTTTTTACCGGGTTCAAAATTAATGAATACTTCAACACCAGTTACCTTTAGCCTTAACTTTTTTGCCCCTAAAAAAAGTTTCAAGAAGTATGACTTCAGGGAGCTCATCCCACAACTGTATTATCATCCATGCCACAAACCCTTTATTCTGCTACATATCAAACCAAGTCAAAGTCTTAATTTATATAAAGGTATTGTTTAGATCTAATTGTTACATAGGTTTATTGCTTTATGATTTCAAGTTTTGGTGTTCAGAATATTCATGTTTGGTATGGTGCACGTGGAGCAGTTTAAACCTACGCTTGCCTTTACAGAGCCCTAAAATCCAGCCAGCACTCTCTCTGCTCAATTATGATTGTGGATACGCCTGGCTTCCAGAACCCAAAGTTAGTAAAACAGGACAGGGGAGCCACCTTTGAAGAACTGTGCCACAACTATGCCCAGGAGCGTCTGCAGGCCCTTTTTCATGAGAAGACCTTTGTACAGGAGCTTGAGCGATACAAAGAGGTATATGTCACTATGTAATGTGGTACTAAGCAGAAATTATCCACAAATATAGGCTCAGTCAGCACGGGGTATGGCAAACCAATCAGATATTTTATCTGCTTTAGACCAGTGAATACAAACTGCTGATTGATCAATATGCATGGAATGGTGCATGAGATTGGTGGTAGGGATGGTGCATGAGACTGGTGGTGGACAAGATAGTTTGGACAATGCCCAGATTTGCAGTATTGCAGATATTAAGGGGGTTATTTATTAGGGATGCACCGAATCCAGGATTCGGTTCGAGATTCTCCTTTTTCAGCTGGATTCGGCCGAATTATTCTGCCTGGCCGAAACGAATCCTAATTTGCATATGCAAATTAGGGACGGAGAGGGAAATAGCATGACTTTTTGTCAGAAAACAATAAAGTTAAAAATGTTTTCCCCTTCCCACCCCTAATTTGCATATGCAAATTAGGGTGTGGTATTCAGCCGAATCTTTCTCAAAGGATTCAGCGATTCGGCCGAATCAAGCTGATATAGTGGATAGTGGATTCAGTGCATCCCTATTATTTATCAAAGGTCAAATTAGAGTTTTCTTATATCTCGATTTCCAGGGTCGGGGTATAAGAAATCTTGAAAAATGTAAACATTTAAAAAATTCAAGTGTTTTTTTATTAAATCTGAAATTGTGTTTTGACCAAAAAATCAACTCAAACTTACGTTTTCATGGAAAACATAATTCGAACCTTGGTAAATAAGCCCCTTAATCTGTAAGCGGGATTTTTAGCCTTTTGGCCCTGCAGTTGCTATGTAATGCTTGGTTCAGTTCAGAAAAATCCCCTGCAATTTTTTTTCTCTGTTAAGAGAGTTTGAGGACCAATGGCAGGTTATCTGTAACCTACATCGTTGGGGCAAATAAATTCATGTAAAAAAAAAAATAGTGATATCTAATTACTGGTGGGAGTTGTGTTCACCCTATATATTTTTTTTATTGTAATGCAGGGGTGCAATGAGGATGTGACCACATTATTAATATAAGATCTTTGCACTGATCTATAGCAATATACATTAAGGGAATTTGTGCAAAAAGCTACCATTATAATATGATGTCTTTGGTAAGAAGTACATCCATATTGAAAGTATAGGGTATCTATTGAGGCCACCCCCCCTTCCAATCTACACCAAGGAAACCCCCCTGAATGCCCCGCTCCTCTGAACATGACTTTAAAAGGCAGAGCTGCACAATGGGCTTGATGGCTACATTGTCTGGTCAATCAATTCTGGTTTCTGGCAGTGATCACTGACCGGGGGGCATGTACGTTGGAACAGCTCTGCGACTGTTAGCCCAGCTGTTCTTTTCTAGCTTAAGTATGGTGGAGCAGGGCTGTCTGTGAGGTTCTGTTCTATGATCGGTCAGAACCCTTTTCTAAAAATGGGTTTACTTCTTTAAATTAAATAAATAGTGTATAGCTATTGGGTACTTTATTCAGATATAGCTATTGGGGATGCACAGCCAAATGCAAATCCGAAAAAAATCACGTGACTTTTCAACACACAAACAAAGAAGTCAAAAATATTTTATGCATGAGTGCAGTGTATTGGTTTGTTTCCCCCTCTTTTCCCTAATTTACATCTACAAATTTAGCTTCAGATTCGTTTCGGGATAATCTTTCACCAAGGATTCAGTGGAATCCTAAAATAGTGGATTCGATGCATCCCTAATAGCTCTATATTTGAATTGGCCAAGTAATGGTAATGAAGTATTACAGTTCCAGTTCTATTACAGTTCTTAATAAATCACTTAAAGGGCAATGATGAATGATTTGATGTAGTAGGCCACCTTTAATATATTGCAGCAAATGGAGGGCATTTTTTTAGTTGCCCTTTGCATAAAATATATGAATACATTGATACTGGTGAGTCCAGAGGATTTCGGTCTCCTTTTTCTATAGCCAATTTCTTCTTATTCCACCTTTTCCCTGGACCCTTTAGATTCTCTCATGAAATCTTTCTTAAATTATTTAGCTTTAGTTTTTCAGTTTAATGATGATCTTAAGTGTAGAGCTAATCTCGTATTCTGTCTGATAGCGGTTCTGCTGTAGACGAACCTTCTATTAAACATAATTGGTTGAATGATTTTGTGCAGCGGGATCCTGGGGCATTCTGTTTGAAGATTTGTGCCTTCACCATGGTTCTCTTGTGATCATTAAATCTGTGCAGCAAAAGACTTCTCCATTGTACTTGCAGGGTTAAAGTTTCCTGCGATAACAGCTGGCTCGTTGACCATCAAACCATGTATAATGCAATTAGTAAAATCCTTAGCAGATCTCCACTGACTGGCATAATGCTGAGCTAAGTTGTCTCCCAGTGGTGGCCCTTATATTGGGCACATTATATTTAACGCAGCCGGTAATTCTGGGTTTCAGAACAGTGTAACCAATACCCTGGTCATACACAACGGGCACAGGGAAAAGTAGTCATGACCTGCCAGCTTACTTCGCTATAGAACAGCAATGTTTCCAGGATCCCTCTGCAATAACTTGTGAATGAATAGACTAATTGACATATTGATCTCTAAAGATGCCATAACTTTAATCTTAGTCTCACAGATACTAATCGCTCATCTGTCCCCTTTAGGAAAATATAGAGCTTGCTTTAGATGAAATTGAGCCCAATACATCGGGCTCGGTAGCTGCTGTAGACCAAGCATCGCATCAAACACTGGTAAGCAAGAGAGGAGGCAGTCAGAATGCACGGACCTCACCTATTTCTCTGTATGTACTTTTATTGCTTTGTGATTTCCCTCTCTAGGACTGGGGAAGGTAAGTAATTCCGTGGCTACACAGGGACTACACACTAAGCTTATATGGCTTTTAGACCGTTTAAATGCATACATGGCTAAACTCATTTTATTCCTGATACTCCGATGAAACAGTCCTTCTGCTACAATAAGATAGCATGATTCTAAACACTAATCTAAGCACTCGGCATTGGAAATAAGGCTTCTTGTGTCCTTCATACACATGTGAAGGGCTTTTACATATGCATTTTGTCAATTTTGAAACCCTACCCCAACAACAACAACAACAAGAAATAAAGGGTTGGTGCTACATAGCAGGCAAATCAGGTTGGGATACCTACAGGATACCTGCTATAATGATATCAAGATGGTTGGTCTGGCAACACATAGTAAGGCTGATAAATCTGACATCCCCTATGCTCTGAAGGAAAAAACATCTCATCTTGCACACACACACACACACACATGCCTAAGTCTTATCTGGACAGGCCCAGAGCACAGGGATTGGCAGACGAGAGATTTAAAGAGCTGGCAAATCTCCCGCATGTCCCCAGTGCTTCTGAATTCATTGTGTTGTGGATGGGCCGCATGCCACCCATAAAATTCTGCCACACTAGGTCCAGGCCTTTGTGGCCTTTCCACAAATTCAGGCTTGCTTTTTTTCCAATCACAATGGCCAATTGGCCTATTTACACCCTCTGCAAAATCTTGATACAGCAACCAAGAAATCTGTTATTTATGATTATTATTTATATTGCGCCATCATTTCACGCAGTGCTTTACATAGTAAAGGGATTAAAGTGCAAGATCAAAAGATTAACACATTCAGACAAAAATGTCTCCAAAAATGAATCCCAGTTACATTGGTTATTGTTAGAAGACAGTAGGGCCCTGCTTGCAAGAGCCTACATTCTAAGAGGGAATCTTCATCCCTGAAAAGGTTCCTCCACACACCAGAAATATTTTGTGGAAGCTGTTGGACATGATAGTGTCTAGATTGATTGTGTGAGGCATTTAGTGTCTAGATTGTGATGCAAAAGCCAGCAAATGCGTTTTTGTATGTTTTTTTTGCCAATAGATGAGCCACAATAGTGCAAGATACAACGCTATATTTATTCTGTAAAAGACTTTATGGTGGTGGCAGACGGGGAGATTAGTCGCCCAACAACAAATCTTCTCTACTGCATTCAACGAATCCCCCCAAAATGCCTTCCCGCTGGCAAGAATACGATTCGCCGGCGGGAAGGCAATTGGGGAGATTAGTCGCCGTAGAGAAGATTTGTCGCTGGGCTACTAATGTCCCCACCTGCCACCACCTGTACCATACCACATACCGTAAGTAAACCACTCTAGAAGCTCTATTTGTTTAGGATAGCAGCTGCCATATTAGAAATGCAGTGGGGGTTTTTTTGACAGAGGACTCAAAGCAGCATTACTTTGAGGGTTTACTGGTGCATTTCATAGACCTTTCTGATAAAGCTTACTTCATTTTAACCTTTTCTTCTCCTTTAAGCAACCACTTCAAAGCAGTTTGTCTGTTTTCATGATGCTTTGTCTGTTGTCATTCAGTTTCATTATTTTTTTTGACAAGCTCGTCTCATTATGGAAAACATGGCTGCTCTCACTGGACTGGGATCAAATATACAATTAATTAAAGCTCGGTGACAAATGGCATATATCATTCTTGTAAACATTAACTCGAATGTAAACCCCTCCAGAGATTTTCAGAACCTTGGTTCGGTTATAGGGTCAAATACAGTTTTAGCGATGTTAGGAAAGTCTTAAATAACTATTGGGGTTATGTGATAAAAGGCACGAAGTTTGCCCTGGTGCAGTAACCCATAGCAAACAATCAGCAGGTAACATTTACTAGCCACATCTACTAGCCACGTAGACATCTTATTGGTTGCAGCTATGCTCCTGTGCAAACTTAGAGCCTTTTTTACACACAATGGGTATATCTTGTATCATCAGGCACCGTTCTAAGTGATTCTTATTGCAGTGCCTGAAAAACATCTCACTACAATAAGAATGCAAGCAGGAATAGTGGGAGACAGAGCAGACGGATATACGGAATTAAAAATGACTGCTACAAATTCCGTATAATTACCATATGGGTCCCAGTGCAGTCCATGTCTGAGAGATTTGCTGCTGATGCGCATGGGGCAAATTGCAGGTATCGCAAAACAAGACGGATTCCTTCTCCAGGAAAGTAGAGGGGTCGCGGCCCAATCACTGACAATGACTGAGCCGCCGGCAAGAGCCAGGGCATTATTATCCCTCTGCTTTGGTTAAGTGTAGATCCACATTAATGTGAAAAAGTAACAGAAATACTTGCAAAGTTTAATAGAATATGACAGCAGCCGCATGACTCATAAAAACGCTGAGAATAAATGTCTGTGGCTGAGGCTCTTAAGAAGCTGCATTTCAAAGCACTGCATAAATAACCATATGCTCAGATCTGGCAGGTTATGTAGCCAAGGTAGAGACGGAGAGTAGTAAAGCATTTGCACCCAAGAGAGCCTGTTGTGCCTCTTAAATTATTCATCCTGCTCTTATATTTAATTTATATAGTATTTATTCTATCAGCCTTCTAAATAAATAGGAGCTTTTAACCCTTGTTAAGAAACAGGGATGAGAGGAGGGTTACATGACCAGGAGAGCCCATGCATTGCATGGGATGCTAGAACTCTGTATAAATACCCTAAATCTAAATGCATTCACTGGTTATTACAGGGCTGATGGCTGATAACAGTCGTTTCAGTAGAGAGAACAGAGCCATTGGCATGTGTTATTTTATCTGCATATTTGTTTATTCTTCGCAGTGGGAGCAGCAGTAATTGTATACTTTTAGCAATGCACTCTAGACTGCACTTTTAGGAAAATGGTATAATTCTGTTTCTGATTCCTATTAAAGGAAGAACTTTCAGACAAATATAGGCAGTTACATTTTGGCAAAGCCATTGGTTGTTTTCTAAATGAATTATTGCCATTTAAAGTATGGAGAGGTATGGGACTTGAAATCCAGAAAACCATAGGTCCCAAGCATTCTGGATAACTAATCTTTCTGTAATTTGGATCTTCATACCTTAAGTCTACAAGAAAATTATTTAAACATTAAATAAACGCAATAGGCTGGCTTTGCTTCCAGTAAGGATTAATTATATCTTAGTTGGGATCAACTACAAGGTAATCTTTAATTATAACCGAGAAAATGGAAATATTTTTTAAACATTTCAAATATTTGGCTAAAATGGAGTCTATAGGCCCCCATACACGGGCCGATAAAAGCTGCCGAAAGACCAAGTCGGCAGCTTATCGGCCTGTGTGTAGAGCCCCTGACGGGCTTTCCCGATTGATATTTGGCTGAAAGTTGGCCAGATGCCGATCGGGCAAGTTAGAAAATCCTGTCTGATCTCGGCCAAATCTTTTCGTTGATGCAATCCCGCGATCCGACCATCGTTTGGCCTCCGTTCTGATCTGATCGCTGGGCCCACTTCAATGGGGTATATCAGGGTGATATCCGCTCGTTTGGCGACATCGCCAAACCAGCGGATCTCTACGTCAATGGCCACCTTAAGGGAGATGGCTTTCCCGTTATTCTGAGCTTTCTGGATGATAGTTTTCTGGATAACTGATCCCATGCCTGTGTAGCCTTTGCAGGCAATTTAATGTGCCTCAATGACCCTCGGAAATGTTTTTCTTGCTCATTGAAATGCGCAACGTGCAGCCCTCACAATGGTATTAATTATAACTGCTACCAACTCATTGATAGCCAGAAGCTGTTAGGAGTCTGTTGGGAGTCGCAGTCGATAAAACATCTGGCAAAGGTTGGATAAGATTGTCACAGTGGCATGAAAGGAAAAGCTGCTGTTGACTTTGTTTTCCCCTACAATTCTTTAAAGGGACTTTTATAATGACTTTATGATTTATAATCTTGATGCTGCAGGGCACCTTTTTAAAAATGTTTCTCTATTGAAAATGAGATAGCAACTTCCCCTCACCTGAGAGCAAAACTTACAGCCCACCTCTGTATGTTTCAGTAAATGGAACTGCAAGAGGTCTGCAGCCTCTTTAAATTGAATTTCCTTGAATAGCCAAACCATATACAGTTAAGGGACCTAATATCCAGAAACTAGTTATACAGAAAGCTTTACATTACAGGAAGTCCTTCTCCCATAGACTTCATTTTAATCAAATAATTCAAAATTTTAAATGTTTTCCTTTTTCTCTGTAATAATAAATGAGTACCTTGTACTTGATCCCAACTAAGATATAATTAATCCTTGTTGGAGGAAAAATAATTCTATTGGGTTTATTTAATGTTGAAATTAATTTTTAGTAGGTTTAAGGCATGAGGGTCCAAATTACAGATCCGTTGTCCGGTAAATTCAGGTCCCGAGCATTCTGGATAACAGGTCCCATACATGTATATCCATCTGTTTAGCCTGCAGGCGATTGATGGACAACACTGTAAAGGAGCAGTTCACCTTTAGGTTAACTTTTGGTATGATGTAGACAGTGATATTCTGAGACAGTTTGCAATTTATCTTCATTTTTATTTTATGTGTTTTTGAATAATTTAGCTTTTAGTTCAACAGCTCTTCAGATTGAAATTTTAGCAGATTATCTGGTTGCTAGGGTTCAGTTTAGCAAACCAGGCAGTGGTGTGAGTGAAAGATGAATATGAAAAAAATTGTATCCTCGTATTGAATAGTTTCTTGACTGCTGGGGTCAGTGACCCCACTCTGAAAGCTGAGACAAACCAGGAAGAAGAATAAAAAAAAAAACAACATATAAAAAGTGAAGAGTGATTCAAAAGTTACTAAGAATTGGCCGTTCAATTATTTGCCGCCTTAATCAGACTCTTTTCAGCTTCTAAATGGGGGTCACTGACCCTATCTAAAAAAACAAATGCTTTGTAAGGCTACAAATGTATTATTGCTATATTTTAAGTAGTATCTTACTATTCAGGCACTCTCCTATTCATATTCCAGTTTCATGTTCAAATAAATTAATGGTTGCTGGGACAGCTTGGACCCTAGCAACCAGATTGCTGAAATTGCAAACCAGAGAGCCACTGAATAAAAAGCTAAATCTCTCAATAACCACAAATAATAAAAAATGAAAACCAATTGCAAATTGTCTCAGAATATCACTCTCTACATCATAGTTAACCCTAAGGCTACCAGCCCCTTTAGAGGTGAACCATGCCTTTAGCGTTGGCAATAATTGGTTTTATATAGAATCTGTGTTGGAATACATGGGTTAGGCAGTATAGTCCCCTCTTCTAGTACAGAACTGATTACATGTAGAATAGATCGCTTTTCCAATTCTTCTCTTATACAAAGCATTACACATTTTTATGTTTTACTTCAGGGCATTTACTTACATGTACAATAAAACAGAGCAATGATGTTGTACATAAAGTATATCACTGTACCTCTCTCTAGGAAGTATCCGCATGATCCAAATTCGGGCTTATTTTTACCCTCTATTAACCCTCTGGCTTCCCTTTAGTGTTGTTTGGATACGAACAAGTTAAAGGATATAGCTTATTTTCTAGCCACCTACATTAATCATCCAGCAGTCACAGCAAGCTGTTAATTTCCCATCCATCTTCCTGTGTGTATGCCACATCTCAGGGGGAACCGGCTAAAATGTAGCTTCTCTAGAGGCCTTCCCAGTTTATTTTAAGCTTTATCAAAGGAAAGAATAAATCACGCTTTGGAAGATGAAAAATAAAAGGCAATTTAATGGTTTTCATTTTAAAGGGCCAGTAACAGCACAAGAAAAGTCATTTTAATTGACACACCAGTTATTGCTATCCTATTCATTAAAGAAAAAAAAAAAAGCTTTCTTTGAAGCAGAAATCTGGAGTTTTATTCTCGTCTCTGCAGCCATCTTTTATCTGCTGCCTGAAAGGAACCTTACTCAGTCAGAGGTCTTGCAGATATCATTAGTAAACACGTATAGGGGTATTAGCTTCTTGGGTATTGTTTGTCTTTTGAGGTGTGAGCAAAACACTCATCGTAATCAGTCATTGCCATGCACGTCTATTGCAGTTATTAATGTTTATATACCACCATCGATCCTCACAGTGCTTTACAGAGTACAAATACAAGACAGAATCGTTATATATAGACAAAAATTTCACCTGAATCAATTGACAGTTATAATTGGAGACAATAGGGGGAGGTTACTAGGTTGCCTGTAATTGCACATCATTCAGTGATCAGTTGGAGCCTCCTTGCACCAACATATTAAAACTGTGTTTTATAATTCATTGGGGGGCAAGCTGAAACAACCAATTACAATGAAAGATCCCATGTATTATAAAGTACCAGTCCTAGAGGTAAGGGCACCCAAGACAGAGTCCTGCATCCTATCACCCCAACCAAAGCTTTATTCCATTCGCAGTTCATCTTCATCTGCAAAACCCCTTCTTCCCCATAAGCGAATGAAGGCACATGTATGGAATTCATGGTCAGGTAGCTAGACCAGCAGGACCAAGCTGTACATACATCTAACATATTGTCCCTGGAGACCAGTCATTGTTCAGATATTCCAAACTATGGGCTTGTGTCTGCAGCTTTAGTAAAGAAGATGGGGCAGACCTGTTTGAAGCAGCTGGTGTTTACAGGTTGCCTATCTCTCTTTTAGTCAGCCAGATATTTTTTTTTAAGTAAAGAAGAAATAAGACTAAAGCGTTTTACTACAAAATAATGTGTTTTTACGATCTGAAGCATTAAGTATTGATTCTCTTCCTTAAGTGTATTTTAAATGAGAATTGAGAATTACCCCTGCGGACTTGACTGCTTTTTTTTGTACTTTTTTTTAAATTTTATGCTGTACCCTTTTACTGCCGTTCTATCAAGAAAATCAGGCTGACAATTAGAGAAAGCTGCCTTGAGCGGAGTAGAATGAGATTCTGGATAAGTGAAGAAAGTAGGGACAATTGCACTGATGAGGAGCTGGATGCCTATTCAGAGCCGATGCTTTGCGGTGCAGAAAGCGAGTAAGCGAAGGGACTGCTTGAAAAATGTCAAATGTATTGTGGGTAATTGGTTTCTGTCAAAATGTAGGTGAGGACACTGGCAAGGACTGATGAGGCCAGAGG
Source organism: Xenopus laevis (assembly GCF_017654675.1). Classification (NCBI taxonomy): domain Eukaryota; kingdom Metazoa; phylum Chordata; class Amphibia; order Anura; family Pipidae; genus Xenopus; species Xenopus laevis. Next base: position 33,044,543 of record NC_054373.1, read on the forward strand.
TCTTTTGTGGTTATTGGAAGAAGAAGCACTGCAGCCCGGGGGCAATGAGGACACACTTTTGGAACGTCTATTTACTTACTATGGACCACAGGAAGGCGAGGAGCCTGGTAAGAAAACTGCCCTCCATTTACTCATCTGTTTGAATAGAATTCTGCAGTTGCCTTTTTTACCCACTATAAGCAGAGAATGCATTGTCTGCTAAGGATTTATGACCTTCCAAAGTCCCTTTAAGGCAGTGGTCTCCAACCAGTAGCTCGTGAGCAACATGTTGATCACCAACCCCCTTGTTGTTGCTCCAAGTGGCCTCAAAGCAGGTGCTTATTTTTGAATTCCTGGCTTGAAGGCAAGTTTTGGTTGTATGAAAACCAGGTGCACTGCCAAACAGAGCCTCCTGTAGGCTGCCAGTCCACATAGGGGCTACCAAATAGCTAATCACTGCCCTTATTTTTCACCCCAGAGACTTTTTCGTGCTTGTGTTGCTCCCCAACTTTTTTTTACATCTGAATGTTGCTCACGGGTAAAAAAGGTAGGGGATCCCTGCTTTAATTTATAGTGTTGTGTTAATGTTTCCTGAATTTCCCAGGACTTTTATTTACAGTTTCCTAAAGTAAACTAAAGTAACACCAGATGTATTGTACCCAAAAGCACTCCACACTCCGGAAAACATGTGGTGCATGGTTATGGGCCCATGGTCTTCAGGAAAGACTTGCTCTTCACTCATTGTTAACCTGAGGGCGGGGGTTGCCAACCTTTTTTTTACCCATGAGCCACATTTAACTGTAAAAGAGTTGGGGAGCAAAACAAGCATGAAAAAAGTTCCTAAGGGCTGTGGTTGGCTCTTTGGTAGCTCCTATGTGGGTTGGCAGTCTAAAGGAGATTCTGACAGTACATCTAGTTATTTGCAAACAAAACTTTTCTCCAAGCAGGTAGTTAAAAAATATGCACCTGCTTTGAGGCCACTGGGAGCAACATCCGAGGGGTTGGTGAGTGACATGTTGTTCATGAGCCACTGGTTGGGGATCACTGTGTTAGGGGGTTAGTTGGTCTATTACTGTATAATATGTTTATTACCTGTGCCATTGCACTATATAAGCATTGTACTGATACGAGTTAAGTTTTGCTGTGGCAAAGCTTTCCTTTATCAGAAGAGAGTACATTTAATGGGTTAACCCACTATATTTGCACGTAGCTGAGCTTGCACGTAGCTGAGCCTGCCTGTTTTTTTGTATATTATATTGTGCCATAAGACCTGAAAATAAATGTTTGATGTAGGTTAAAGTGACTTCTGTCAGGCTTCATCTTGAAGAAACTTTCAAGTGGGAATTGAGAGTGGAGAACTGCTCTGAATTAATGTTCTTTTCATGCGCATGCAATTCCAGGCTTACATATTGTCTGTCTGTTAAATTCTGTGTTGGCATATAGATGTTTTAATGCATTTCCTTTCCACTTTCCAGGCAAGAAACCTCTTCTTCAGAGCAGTAAGTCTCGGCACTTCTTGCTGGGTCACAGCTATGGCACCAACTGGGTGGAGTATGATGCCACGGGCTGGTTAAATTATGTCAAGCAGAACCCTGCTTCCCAGAATGCAGCTGCTTTACTTCAAGATTCCCAGAAGTAAGTTTAGCAGTATTCATTTTTGTCTTCTTTATACTTCTTATAGAGGAAAACCTTGTAATAGCAAATGGTGGTATTAGATTCCTTCTGGTCTGCACCAAACATTTATTCTATAATTGGTAGCAATCGTAATTTGTAGCAACCATAATTTGTAGCAACCGTAATTCTTCTCTTAGCTAAGTCATGCGTCTCTGACAGCTATTGCAGAAACATCATCCATTTATGACCACTATCAGTGATGCTACTATAGCAGGAATATGGTAGATCCTCTTAAGAATTATTGCAAACACGCATAAATAGGATCTTCTATGAACTTTGTGATCTTTGTCCTCTTAATGCCCTGTTCCATATTCCATATTCCATATTTTAACCCCATTTACAAGATTCCGTCAAGTTCCTTATAGTCATTGGTTGGATTTGGTCGTATAAAAACCAGATGTACTGCCAAACAGAGGCTCCGTGTAGGTTTACAATCCACATAGGGGCTACCACATGGCCAATCACAGCCCAAGAACATTTTTCATGCATGTGTTGCTCCCCAACTCCTTTCACTTCTGAATGTTGCTCACAGGGTCAAAAGGTTGGGGATACCTGCTCTACAGCAAGAACACTTACACAAATGTTTATTAAAACAGATAAGTAAGGCTCTATGATTAGATCTGGCCTTCAATAAATCATGTGCTGTATTATTATGTAATAATGGCAATGGAGTTTTAGCATGGAGCTTAAAAGAGCTGCTCAACTGTTGTAGACTGTGGGGACCTTCTGTAAATTACATTAGCCTTGTTGGAGTCCAAATGGAAACCTCCAATTTCTTTGCCTAGCTGTATTTTATGCATCAGGTCCTTCACTTTTGGATAACTTTATTTTCATGATTTCTTTTTTTTTAGGAAAATAATAAGCAGCCTGTTTGCTGGTAGAACAGGGACAGCCACAGTGCTTTCTGGCTCAGTGGCTGGTCTAGAAGGGGGGTCCCAACTTGCTTTGCGCAGAGCTACCAGCATGAGGAAAACCTTCACTACAGGGGTGGCAGCTGTGAAGAAGAAGTCTCTTTGTATTCAGATCAAACTGCAAGTGGTAAGTGACTTCTTGAGTGTTTGTCGAGCATCTAGTTATTCATGGTACCTGTTCATATCCTTCTGCATGTGGCTGCTGCTCCTTTACACTCAGTGTCCATTGTTTTCTAGTATGGAGATTCTGTGTTCTGTCTATATACAGTTTCAGTAGCTATATGCCATTACTTGTTTTTTTTTTCTCATGGGCACACCTCACACAATAAATCTTTTAGCCAGGCTGCTCCCAAGCAGTTTTAGGTTTTAACAGGAGATTAAAAACTGACAGGTTAGTTTTTACAGGAAATGAGAATTAATTGGGAGGGGGCGTGTGAATCAATGCAATCTGAAGAAAACGCAGAACCTGTAAACAGAGCTAAGCACGCCACACAAAATGTGCAAATATCAGCCAGTGTGGGAAGTCCTGTCCAAACTGCCTTAAAATGATGTGCACAACATTCCAAAGGTCAAGGTTGAATGCACTCACAGTGAACGTAGCAATACATTTGTTCAGATGGTGAACATATTGTGCTGTATATTCAGTCACTGTCATTTAGAACTATACATTCTTTAATAAATCCATTAGACAAATGCAAAGGACAACATAATAAGTGTTAGTGTCACAATGAAATTGCAGTTTATTTCTAATGGATTTCATCTTTGCATTTTGTAACTCTACTATAATGCTGCACTCGAGTGCTCGACTCCCTTCCTATCTATCATTTGCTTTCTGATTGCCAAAGGGGACGATATTAAAAGCATATCATTTACAGTTAAAGTACAGGATGAATTGTAATGCAGACAGCTTTTTTTTTTTTTTCCAGCCCAAGGAATTTCAATATGTAATTGTTTTTTTTTAACCAAAGAAAATGTTGGTTTTTTTTTTAATTTGATAAGAGGGATCTTTGGAAATGATGGAGTACTGTGCTTCAGTAAGCATAGCAATTCCTAAAACATGTTGTAGCTAGCTAGATATCCGCTGCCCAGCTATTCAAAATTTTGCAAAGTTTTCAAATTGGTTATTGGATCATCTTACCCCAAAGTAATTGACTTGCCTAATTTTGCCTGCAGCGATGCCAGTATGCCCTAGTGAGGCTGTATGTTGCTCATTCAGTGATCTTTTATTGCCTTGGTAACTGTTATTGCCAACATTTGGCAATCCACTAAATCTTATTTTTTGAGAAGTCGTAGGTTCAAACGGTTTCATCCATCAATTTCGAGTCCAAAGACATGAAATCTATCTCAGTTTAGTTCTGTGGGTTTGTGCATGTGCTGTGAATGCTACTGATAGGCCTATGGTTTATGCCTTTGCTCTTGTCTCCACGCAGGATGCTCTTATCGATACAGTCAAGAAGTCTAAAATACACTTTGTCCACTGCTTCCTGTCCAAAGCTGATGCTTGCAACAGTGATGCCCGATTAATACCCGCTGCCAGAATTGGCTCCAGTGAATCAGATCTGTCTGGAGAACGCTGTGATGCGGAGCTCATGCAAGTGGATGTCCCTTTCCTTCGGGCTCAGATTCGTGGGTCTCGGCTACTTGACGCTCTTCACATGTACAGACAAGGTGAGAACACAAACATTTAGCAAAAAGTGGCTTCAGCAGAAGGTTCCATTCTGCAATGGTTGCCAAATCAAATAATACCAATCTTGTCAAGTGTCACACAGCATGACGGTTACAGTTTTGGGGCAGCTTGCAGAAATCAAAATATGACATAAAGGTTCTCAACTTCTACGTCCCATCAAAAACTTAAATTGTGCATTTGGAATATTTCAGCTACTTGAGCAGTGTGCAGCTCCTGTCGTTTGTCACAAGCAGTGTTTGTGGTAATAACATACTAGGGGGCAAATTTACTAAAGGACGAAGTGCTAACGCTGGTGAAAATTTGCCAGCATGCCGTCATTACGGTACTTTGCCGATTTACTAACGGGCGCATTCGTAACTTCGCTAGCGAAAGAGACTGACGCTGGCACTCATTCACACTCCGTCACCAGGCGAAGTTGCACTCTGGCGAAGGGACGTAACTGGGCATATTCACTAAGATGCGGATTTTACTGAACGTTGCCTCTTGCGCCAGACTTGCCTTCGCCTCCTCAGACCAGACGAAGTGCAATAGAGTAGATAGGAGTTCCTCAAACTGTAGTTGAAAATTTTCTAAGTCCCAAAAAATGCTGGCGTCTTTTCCTTTTTTCAGGGTGATTTGCTGTAAAAGAGCGTACAAATATTTTGGCATAACAGGCTTCCCCCTACATTTCCTAACATAATGCACATAAACTATACACTGGGCTCATGTGTAGGGCATTATAACAACTCTATTTTCTTTTATTAAAGTTTCCCGGGCTTGTGTAATGTATTTGCTGCAACATATACGTCCATTCAACTTTAACTTCCCGCTGTATGCAAATTAGCCAACGCTAGAGCAACTTCACTTTGCTTGCCGAATTAACGCTAGCACAACTTCACCAGTGTTCAGCGCCCAGGACGCAACTTTGCATGTTAGTGAATTAGGGTTGTGCTGCCTGCAAAGCTGTCGCTGGTGAATTTTCACCGCTTACTAAATTTGCCGCTAGGTGTTCTGGTTGCCATATAGTTAGAGGCACATTTATCAAGGATCGAATTTCAAATTCATGTGAGTTTTTTAAAACTCCCATAAACTCAAAATTAGACCAATTGAAATCTATTAATAAAATCTAATTTTCTCAGCTGAGGAAAAAAAAAATCGACCCGAAAACTCAAATTGAATTCGATACGAATTAGAAAAACTCGAATCTAATTAAAATAAATCGGTTCAAATTTTTTCTCCAAAGAAAAAACTTGAATGTCAGGAAGGCTGCAAACATCGCCAGATTGATCCCTGGACCTCTCCCATTGACTTATACCGTAATTCGGCAGGAATTAGGTGGCGAATAGTCGAATTTGAGTTCTTAAAGGGCCAGAGTATGATAAATCTCGATATTTGAATTAAAACTCAAATCAAGGATAATTCACAATTTGAATTTGAGAGTTTTGACCAAACAAAAATTTGAATTTTCACTTCAACCCTTAATAAATCTGCCCCTTTTTGTCTGGCCCTCCATGGTGACAAGAGGCGGCGGTTCCAACCTCCAGTACAGCCTGATTTTCCCCTAGTTGTTCTGGCTGCCATATAGTTAGAGGTACATTTATCAAGTATCGAATTTCAAATTCATGTGAGTTTTTTAAAACTTCCATAAATTCAAAAATGACACTAATTGAAATGTATTACGGTAATAAAATCAAATTTTCTAAGCTCGGGGAAAAAAATCGACCCGAAAACTCGAATTGAATTCGATGCGAATTAGAAAAACTCGAATCTAATTAAAATAACTTGAAAAAAACTCGAATGTCAGGAAGGCTGCAAACATCACCAGATTGATCCCTGCACCTCTCCCATTGACTTATACAGTAATTCGGAAGGATTTAGGTGGCGAATAGTCGAATATGAGTTCTTAAAGGGCCAGAGTATGATAAATCTTGATATTCGAATTAAAACTCGAATCGAGTTTGGATAATTCATAATTCAAATTTGAGAGTTTTGACCAAGCAAAAATTAGAATTTTCACCTCGACCCTTAATAAATCTGCCCCTTATTTTATCTGCCCCTTATTTTCTGGCCCTCCATGGTGACAAGAGGCGATGGATCCAGGCCGGTGGTTCAGATACTCTTCAGCTATTGTCCTGGGAACATCGTACCAACCACCTGCCATTGGGATAACTTTGTTATATAAACCTACACCAATGTCAGCCCAAATGTGTGGATAGGGTCCCA